>NW_027527544.1:100751-110971 GCF_008692635.1 Crocuta crocuta | reverse complement strand
AATCCAATTCTAGTACTGGCTTTAAGAATTTATAAAAGCCTGTTGACTATTATAAGTCAATTTTCACTTCAGTTAAAAGAAACCTCATTAGTTATTCTGCTATTGTCCAGTACAGTCCTAAATGTACCCCGAGTGTCTGCAGTGTCTCCCCAGGCCTCAAACTTGCTGCGATCACCCTCATGATTTCTTCAGTAGCCAAATACAGTGGTTCACATCCTCATCCCAGATACTGAGGGAAATCCTGGGAGTCTCTATTTCCAAGCGTTCCTTTATAGGAATGGAGGAGGGAAACTTACACTTTCCATTGTCTCTTTTCCTCCTATTTCTTGTTTCTGAAGCATTTTCAATTGCTTTTTCCAACTGCTGTTCTCCCCTTGCCCTACATTATTGCATGCTGGACCTCACCAGTTTCCCTTCATTCTCCCAGCTTCCTGTTTTTTTATTTTTATTTTTATTTTTTTATTTTTTTAAAATGTTTTATTTATTTCTAAGAGAGAGAGAGAGAGAGACANGGTTTCCCATTTTTAAAATTGAGGTATAATTGACATGCAACATATTAGTTTCAGGTGTACAAATAATTCAATACTTGTATATTGAAAAATGATCACAAGAAATTCAGTTAACATCCACCACCACACATAGTTACAGAATTTGTTTTCTTATTTTTTTAATGTTTACGTTTTTATTTTGAGAGAGAGACAACAGGAGTGGGGAGAGGCGCAGAGAAAGAGGGAGAGAGAATCCCAAGCAGGCTCCACACTGTCAGCTTAGAGCCCGACGCCAGGCTCAGTCACACTGTGAGATCATGACCTGAGCCAAAGTCAAGAGTCATACGCTTAACCAATTCGGTCACCCAGGGACCCTGCTAAGACAGCAGATCTTAAAAGTTACCACAAGAAAACAAAATTCTAGGGTTCCGGGTGGCTCAGTCGGTAAAGTGTCTGACTCTTGATTGCTGGCTTAGGTCATGATCTCGCTGTTGGTGAGAGGGAGCCCCACATCGGGCTCTACACTGACAACTCAGAGCCTGCTTGGGATTCTCTCCCTCCTGCTTTCTCTGCCCCTTCGGTGCATGTACACGTGCTCCCTCTCTCTTTCTCAAAAATAAGTAAATAGGGGCACCTAGGTGGCTCAGTGGGTTAAGTGTCTGACTCTTGGATTGGGCTCAGGCCATGATCTCACAGTTCATGATTTCAAGCCCCACATCGGGCTCTGCACTGACGGGCCGAGCCTGCTTGGGATTCTGTCTCCCTTTCTCTCTGCCCTTCCCCTGCTTGTTCTCTATCTCTCTCTCAAAATAAATAAAAAATAAGCTTTAAAAAATAAGAAGATAAGTAAATAAACTGAAAAAAATATCTACTCTCTTAGCAACTTTCAAATATGCAGTACAGTATGATTCACAGTAGTCACCATGCTGCACATTACATGCCCAGGACTTATTTTCTCTAAATGGACATACCTTTTAATCCCCTTCACCCATTTTGCCCACCCCTAATCCCTGCCTTTAGTGACCATAAATCTGTTCTATCTAGAAGCCTTTATATTCCACATAAAAGTGAGATCATACAGTATTTGGCTTTCTCTGACTTTTTTCCGTTGTCACAAATGGCAATACTGCCTTCCGCCACTAAGAAAATACTGAAATATAACAGTTAATTTTTCCCAAGTAACATTTTTCCCTTTTTACCATATAAATTTTATGAGTCCTTTTTTTTTTCATTTCTCATACTACCCTGATCTTTGACATCTTCAAACCAAAAATAGCAANCATCCATGTTGCTACACATGGCCAGATTTCATTGTTTCTCATTAAAAATAGCAATTTTCTAAGTTCAATTCAGTCTTTCTCATGACAAACATTGACTGGTTGTCATCTTTGCATACAAAGGGGTTAACATGAGTCTCAGTAACCAATGAAGTAAGACTTTGGACAAGGATTCCTGACTTGTTCCAATACAACTTAGCCATTTGTTTTCATCCTAAGTCTTTCAGGTCCTCCGCTGCCTGCCTCAAACTCCTGTCTTTAAATATTTGCTGATGGTCACCTGCTCAGTGAATTTCTCTCCTCCAGGGCTGAACTCCAGGGTCTCTGGAAATAACTACTCCCCCTTCTTGGATAGATTCTCTGGATCTTGGCCATATATGACTCTTTAGCTCATAGCAAATCTTTTCCTTTCCGAGCTTCCAACTGAGTCTCCTTGCTTCCAGTGGATCCTCCATGAAACAGCACTCCCAGAATCACTTTCGGAAACCTTAACTCAAATCGTGTCCTGCCTCTCAAAGATTTCAGCTCTTTCGCCACCGATTAAGACACTAAATCTAAACGCATTTCAGGGACTGCTTAAGATCTTCTAGTGGTTTTCCAGCCTTACCCCCAGGACTCCCTTTCCTGGTACTTTAGCCTTCCTTTTTCTCCAGCAATAATTTTGGCTGGGGTGCCTTTAAGATTCCACTGAGGCTCAGACAAACTCTTCCAATCCTGTCTTTTTGTTCATTTTACTACTGTCTTTCTTGGACACTAGAGTGGCTTCATACCCTTTCAGGATGAAATCACTATTTCAACTCAAGTCACTACTCCCATAAGATATCTTTCTCCCAAACTAGCCAGATTTATATAAGATGTGCATGCTATATTAACCAGCTGAATATGGATATAGATGGTTGTTTAATAAAATGCATATGGGAAGTGGCTTATGATGAAATGGAGAGCTAAATAAGTGAAAAGTCAATAGCAGGCCTACATTCATCAACAAGCAAATTTCACCAAAGGGATGTACTGTTTATCATTACTGCTTTACAGAGATGTGAGTAAGGTACTATTTGGAGAGGAAATCATTACTTCACTTCTATTACATCAGTGAAATAGTAAGGAATCTTTGTATCTGTGTGCCCCTGTGAATATTAAGATCTTTGGGTCAAGGGAAAAAACATGCAATAAAGGTTTGGAAGAAGGGTTTTGCCATTTCACAAAATACAATATGTAAAAAGAGGGACTTGACTTAGACTTGTCCTTTATCCCAGGAACAAATTCAGATGGAGCTTCTCTACCTTACGGCACTAATTTCATAACTCAAAATTGCCTGGTTTCTGAAATTTAAAAATCAATACTATGACTATGATTTCAGGTTGATACACCAATTCAATGTCTCTCCTTAATAATTTCCAAATGAGTTCTTACTTAGGATTTTATAGACAACAAAAAGGGTTCAGAGGAAAAGTGTAGAAGCATAGGAATGACTTGAGCTATATTCTACTAACCAACAGTCAATTAATGCATTTAACGACTTACAGAAAATTACAAGTTCACCCAAAATAACTCAGTCATGCCTGTGGTACCAGCCTTGATTATTGGGAGTGATTGAAGTTGGCCCTTTACCACACATTTCATCTGGATCATCTTCTTTCCTCAGGATTTCTCACATTGTACATCACACACTCCTTTGTACAAGACTAGGCCCTCCTGGCTTGCATAATTGAAACAATAATCACAGACTTTTTAGTCTTTTTTGTCCAGAATTCTGCTTCCTAAAGTTCAGCAACTATGTTTTACTGTTCTAGCTATTTCTACATTCATTTTTAAGTAATGTTGTTCCAATCTATGCAATGCATAACTTCAAAGACTAGGGCATTTGCAGTCTGAGGCCTTTACATGCTTCTGTATTTTAGAAAGACATGTATTACTTCCTGGGGAATATGCTCCATCATTCAAATGTTCCTTTCTTTATGCGCATTTACTTTCTCTACACAAAGAGCCCCTCTGAAAATAAGTGCATGCCTCTGGGACTGAGTTAACCAATTCAGGTCTTTACTGCTTAACTGCTTTTTTATTTCATTTATCTTACTTATCTATCTTATTTTTACTATAGTGCCAAACACTATCACATGCTCTGGGGGACAAATAAAACACAGTTTTATTACAGAAGGTGAATAGAATATTCCATTACAGAAGGCAGAGTATTTTAGACCCATAGAGGTGGTTCCAGAAAGGCTGAAGTTTCCTCCTCTACAAATTAAGAGGCAGTGGCAAAGAAGGAGGGAGCTTTTAAGGCTTTTGGAGGAAAGCCTATTCATGCCTATTACATAAGGCTTACAAGAGCACATAAGACAAAGACAGCTAACAATATTAGTAATCCATCCTGCATCAGACCATGGTGCCTCACAAAGGGCTGTATATCGAAGGACACACTATTATAATACTCAACTCATTAAATTTACTGATGTTCCATGAGTGCCAGCTCTCCAACTCTGATAGTCTGGAAAGTCAGATTCAATAAAAAGGAATGTCTTTTTGGTTGATAAATATTATGAAAATTCTAAGAGACCTTAAAGATTTTGTAGTTCAGCATTTGAACTTACACTGAAGAGAACTGATCCTCTGGCATCATGTATAAAGTATCAAGCCATGGGTTTTTCCTTGATGATTTGTCATAGAGTTATCCTTTATAAAGTGTCACTACTGTTCCATATGTCTTTTTATTTTTTTAAGTTTATTTATTGTGAGAGAGGGTGCGCACGCGCACACACATGCACGCACGCGCACACACACACGCACACACACACATGTGCATACATGCGCAAGTTGGGGAAGGGCAGAGAGAGAGGAGAGAGAGAACCCCAAGCAGGCTCCACCCTGTCAGGAGGGAGTCAAATGCAGGGCTCAATCACAGCTAGATAATGACTTGAGCCAAAATCAAGAGTCAGACACTTAAATGACTGAGCCCGTTTGACTGAATCAGTTTATTTTTCATTGAAGTATAGTTGACAAATAAAATATTGGTATTAGGTGTACAACATGATTCAACAATTATATACAGTACGAAATGCTCAACACAAATATAGTCAGCCTCTGTCACCGTACAGAGTTATTATATTATTGACTATATTCCCTATGGAGTCCTTTCATCCCCATGACCTCTGTATTTTATAACTGGAACTTTGTAACTTTTAATCCCCTTCACCTTAACCCTTAATCACCCTTTCTCCCAATACCTCTTACTTTGGGCAACCACCAGTTTGTTCTCCATATTGATGAGTCTGTTTCCATTTTTTATTATTGTTTTTTAGATTCCACATGTAAGTAAAATCATACGGTAGTTGTTTTTCTCTGATTTCTCTCACTTAACATGATACTCTCTAGGTCCATTCATGTTGTCACAGATGACAAGGTTGTATTCTTTTTTACAGTTGAGTAATATGCCATTATGTATATATATTACATCTTCCTTATCCACTCATCTATCAATGGATACTTAGGTGGTTTCCATATCTTGGCTACTGTAAATAATTCTGCAATGAACATAGGGTTACATATATATTTTTTTCAAATTAGAATTTTGTTTTCTTTGGGTAAATACTCAGAAGTAGAATTACTAAATTATATGGTCCTTCTATTTTCAGTTTTTTGAAGAAACTCCATAGTGTTTTCCATAGCAGCTACACCAATTTAAATTCCCACCTATGGCATGTAAATGTTCCTTTTATCCACAGTCTCACCAATACTTGTTATAGTTTCTGATACTAACCATTCTCCCTGGTGTGAGGTAATATCTCATTGTGGTTTTGATTTGCATTTCCCTGATGGTTAGTGGTGATGAACATCTTTTCATGTGTCTGTTGGCCTTCTGTGTGTCTTCTTTGGAAAAAGATCTACTCAGGTCCTCTTTCCATTTTTTTTTTCAAGTTTATTTATTTATTTTGAGAGAGATAGAGCCATCATGAGTGGGGGAAGAGCAGAGAGACGGGGAAAGAGAGAATCCCAAGGAGCCTCTCCACTACCAGCACAGAGCCAGATGCAGGGCTCAAACCCATGGACTGCAAGATCATGACCTAAGCTGAAATCAAAAGCTGGATGCTTAACTGACTGAGCCACCTAGGCGCCCTGCCCTTTCCACTTTTAAATCAGAACTTTTTGTATTTTGGTGTTGGGTTCTATAAGTTATTTGTATATTTTGGATATTATCCTTTATTGGAAATATTATTTGAAAATGTCTTCTACCATTCAGTAGGTTGCCTTTTGTATGGTTGATGGTTTCCTTTGCTATATAAAAGCTTTTTAGTTTGATATAGTCCTGATGGTTTACTTTTGCTTTTGTTTCCCTGGCCAAGGAGACATATCCAGAAAAATACTGCTGTGGCAAATCAGTGTCCATGAGTTTACTGCCTATGTTTGCTTTTAGAAGTTTTATGACTTCAGGTTTCACATTTAGGTTTTTAATCCATTTTGAGTTTATTCTTATATATGGTGTAAGAAAGTGGTCCAGTTTCATTCTTTTGCATGTGGCTGTCCAGTTTTCCCAGCACCATGTATTGAAGAGACTATCTTTGCCATATGAGCATGGGCTAATTTCTGAGCTATTCTATTCCACTGATCTATGTGTCTATTTTTGTGCCAGTACCATACTGTTTTGATTACTATTTTTGTAGTAGAAGTTTCACATCTGGGAATGTGATACTTCCAGCTTTATTCTTCTTTCTTAAGATTACTTTGACTATTCAAGATCTTTTGTGGTTTCATACAAATTTTAAGATTTTTTTGTTCTGATTCTGTGAATCCAGAGTCTATCTTTGTCTTCAGCCTCATTTATTCTGGGACTAAGTCTCATACCTACTTATCACTCACTCATTAGTTAACTCATTCAATTATTTCTTACTGATTTCACACTTTATGGTAAGTACTGATAATAAAATATTGGGTAATACAGACCATATACCAACCTTCACAAAGTCTAGAAGAGGAGCCCAAGAGTTTAAACAAGTATCTGCAATAATATGTGATGTTCTGTAATGAGGAAGTACAGAGAGAAATATAAGCTCATAGTAGGAGCAACTAACCTATTCTAGATGGTTAAAGAAGATATATAGTCAGGATAGTGGCAAGAAATAAAATACACCTCAGATGGTACAAAAAAACTTGAAGGAAGGATTCTATGTGAATAGAGTTGAGGGAATCAACAAACCCAGAAACTACTGACAGCAGAGACCATTGCTATTCTTGAAGGGGGAAAGAGAGAAAATAGTGTTCCTAATCCTAGTAAAATCTGTAGTCAGGAAGAGACATGCAATAGAAGCTATAGTCAATGAAATGACCTAGGCACTTACTGAAAATGTCATGCAGAGCAGGGAAGAGGTGGAGAGGAAACATTTCATATTCTTTCCTTGGACTGTGTTCCATTGGCCTAACCCAACTGAGGCAAGGGAGCCTGTTGGGAGCCATTCTGATCTCACTAGCTGAGAATACTCCTTGTGAGGTTAAGGCAGATTAGCAAGGTTTCCTGCTGTCAGATGATGACCAATATCTACCCCCACTCAATTGTTTTTGCTTGAGCACCGACCTCCCAAGGCACCTTGTTGATGGGTATCGTAGTGACTTGTCATCTTATTCTGGCCCTGATATGCTGATTGTACCTTGTGAAGGAACTTATTATAGGAACTTCTTTTGTGATTATGGGAGCAAATATTGTGTTTCCTGAGGATCCTGTTTTTCTTATACTTCCCCTTAAGCAAACAGGCTATTGACCCCCGCTCACAAAGAACTAACTTTTGCCTTTGTTATGCTAAAAACATTGTCTTGTTTGTATTTGAATGCTAAAGATACCTTCCTTCCCTGTATGATAAGCATCTAAATCACTTACATCAATCACTATTGATAAAGGTTATGTATGAGTCTTCTACAAATCTATGTTCTGAGAAATTTTTACATATCAAAGAATTTATCATCAGAATCATTGTCTAAGGCAAATGCCACTTCTGTGATGTTCCCCATACACTTAACCGTAAATAAAGCTGAATTTCAGTCAATGCAGAGATGCCTGCCTGATGATCGGAAAGAACCTCAGGGCTCTCTCACTCTCTTGCCGACACCGTCCATCCTTCAGGGACCCCTAGACTGGCTGGAGCAGGACTCTGGAAGGAGCCCATGTGTTTCAGCCTCTGTAGGTCAGCTTACTAGCACTTGGAGCGGGACAGAACCATTGATAATGGATAGAGGTGGGGTGATGGTAGAAACCAGGAGGTGGAAAAAGGTATAACCAGCGCAGAAGGCTTCTAGGAAAGAAGTGGCCTCTTATCAAAGAACCAAAGAATGAGTAATAGCTTGGCACAAAGAAACAAGGGGAGAATGTTCCAAGCTTCCCTGAACACTTGTGGGTTCTTAGAGGCTGGTACCCAGCTCTAACACACCAGAATGAAAGACATGACCTTCTCTTCATAAAAGCCATGTTTTAATAATTCTATAAATTAGCTTGCTCTTTTTCTAGATTCTTAAGGTGTAGAGTTATGTTATTAATTTGAGATCTTTCTTATTTTTTAGTATAGACATTAGCTTATTAAAATCTTAGAGGAAAAAATCTTAGAGGACTTTTTAAGCATGAAATATCACCATGCCCTTATGTAAATATTGTCTCTTTTAACAAGGCAAAGATAAGGGTATATTTTTTCCTTTTCACCAAAAGAACAGGGAATTAGTTCAAGGCCCTGATTGAAATACTAACTTATTTTTGAATAGTAACTTCACATACTTTTTCAGTAAATATTTATTAGGAAAGAAAGAAAGGAAGGAATTGACTTTTGTTGGGACATATATGCTAGATGAGGAGGCAATCATACTATTTCATTTACTTCTAATGTTGCACTGTATGATGCAATTAGGGTAGCTGAGAAGTAGTAGGTAACCTGATAGTAAGTAACACAATGAGGTTTCATAGTCAGGATTCATTTTTTAATGTTTTATTTATTTCTGAGAGAGAGAGAGAGACAGCATGAGCAGGGGAGGGTCAGAGAGAGAGAGGGAGATACAGAATCTGAAACAGGCTCCAGGCTCTGAGCTGGCAGTCAGCACAGAGCCAGACGCGGGACTCAAACCCACAAACCGTGAGATCATGACCTGAGCCAAAGTCGGACACTTAACCGACTGAGCGACCCAGGTGCCCCTCATAGTCGAGATTTTGAACCTCCAAAGTCACAGCATTAAGTAGTTTATATATTTATGTATTTTATTTTTTTAAGTAAGCTTTACACATGTAGGGCTTGAACTCGTGACCCTAAGATCAAGAGGCCCATGTTCTACCGACTGAGCTAGCCAGGTGCCCCATTAGTTTATATGGTTAAATCCTTGTTGATACTGACATTGGAGTTACAATGAAATAAGCAATATGCCTTGTCCTCAAGGAGTGCATATCAAGAATGACAAGTACTACAAAACCCCCTTTGATACACAATGAAATGAGTGTGATGTATAACACTCCTCTAATAGGAAGGAATAACTTTAGAGAAAACATGGCCCTTAAGCATGATATGAATGGTTATAAGAAGTTCTCCACAAAGTACCAAGTGAATCCTAAAAGCTTTAAGTGTTACTATGTTAATTGTTCCATTCCCCTAGAAACATGTTCTTCATGCTAAGCTAGGTAGGTCAAATCACAGATCTTTCATGTCTAAGATATGCTGCATATCAAAATAAATAAAGGGGGCACCTGGGTGACTCAATCCTTAAGCATCAGACATCGGCTCAGGTCATGATATCACAGTTTGTCAGTTTGAGGTACACATTGGGTGAGCTTGAGCCCCACTTCAGGTAAAACAAAAACAAAAACAAAACACAAACCCTGCTTTGGGTGAGTCCCGCTTCTCTCTCTCTCTCTCTCAGAAAAAAAGAGAGTGCTTGTTAACCCCAAATGAATAAATCTTAAAAAAAAAGAAAAAGAAAAGAAAATCCTATAGAATATTTCACACCAAAATGTTCATCCTGTCCTGTGTTAAATTAGACGAATTACTCTGTAACAAATTTGCAAATCTCAGAGAACTGGGAGTGGATGTGGATGAGACTTAAAAGCATGACTGAGAAAATCAGCACATGGACAAAGTATGCTCAAATTTCCAGAAGTTTCTCTGGGGAGTTCATTTTAGATTAGTTAGAAGCAGAGTGCTTGTTTTTAAAGTAGTTTGTTTTTTTCAGCTTTAGTATTTAATGACTTTCTCTTCTATTTTATAGAAATATGATGCCTGTTCAGCTCTTAGGCCTTAATCGTAAGGTTTAAGTACCAACATGGAAGGGTGGGTTGTTACCAAAAGCATGGTCTCTTCACCACATGATCTTTGAACTGTCACAGAGATTTTGACATATTTTACTTTGATGAAGTTTAGTAAAAATTAATGATAAGTTTGGTTTAGGGGTTGGAATTAAAAGAACAAAGATAGTTTAAAATGAGAAATACGTATTTATT
>NW_027527544.1:100454-100653 GCF_008692635.1 Crocuta crocuta | reverse complement strand
GAGTGATACTAAATCTCTTATTCTAGACTAGTTTAAGGTAGCTGTGTACTTGTATAAATAGAAGAGCTCTTTTAATGTAGAATTTACTGTTAGATTGTAAGATATTTGATGACATGGACTGTAGATTGCCAGTATTTGCTTATCCCAGGTTCCTGATGAGGGGGCCTGGGGCAGGCTGAGGGGCAGAGCAGAAGCCAGC
>NW_027527544.1:94547-99407 GCF_008692635.1 Crocuta crocuta | reverse complement strand
AAATGGTTAAATTGATAAAGAGTCTCCACCAGTTTAACAGAAAAAGGCAATCTCATCATAGCTTAAAGTCCAGAAACTCCCTGCTGTCTCAATGTTAATGATTTGCTAGAGGGAAAAGCAACATTAGTTTGACAATAGCTAGGCTTCCAGTAAGTCTTTAGCATGTGAAAGTCTCTTTAGAAACTCCTGACTTTACCTCCCAGGACTCCGTACAACCGGGCCCCCCCTCCTCCCCTTCCCCCCGACACACTTAGGGTGTAGCTCTTCCTGCCCATGGGTCCTGTCCCCATGATTTAGTAAAATCACCTTTTTGCACCAAAGACATCTTCAAGAATTCTTTCTTGCCCGTCGGCTCCAGACCCCACGAACCCCACCANAGGCACTGTGCTCAGTTTTCTACATACATTTTCTTATTTTTTCCAAATGATTCTATAATAATATAAAATTTAATATATAAAATATAAAAACAAAGTAGTTACTATTTTTTTTACCTACTTTAAAAGTGAGAAACTAAAGATTAAAAATATTTATTCACTTGACAAAAACCCAAGATTTAGACTCAAGATATCATCAGGATCTTCACATATTAACAAAAATTCTATATAGTGAAATAAGGATGAATTTCTTCACTATCCACATGATTAGTCCCTTAAATGGATTAAAAATTTTAATATTTAAGGTCACACAGCAAATAAGAGATTAAAATAAATTTAGATAACATGTGGAACAGTATCACTAAAATTACTGGTAAGCAAATTAATTACTGTGTAAATTACCCTCCCATGTCAAGCAACTAGAAAAGTCAAGAAAACATAAACAGCTTCTCAGATGAAGGAGAGCACAATATGCCCCTTCAATATATGCCTCTTTGGCATAAGGTTATGTTAGGCTGATTATTTTTTAAAAATAGCATGCACTAATTTATATTTATAAGGTAAATGTCCATGTTTAAACAGTGTCTCCCTCCTGTACCAGGAAGAGAAATTAATGAAATTTCTACAAACTCATATCAAAGAAGAAGGCAGAGACTTAAATCTGCTTTACATGAAAAGCTCCCCAGACTGACTCCCCATCCACAATATCTTCTTTTGTCTTTAGTTGAAGATGGTATTTAAGGTGATGACTTGGACCATTTGGGAGAATTACTCAGTTTTCCTGGGTATCTCCCATGTATACAGGAGATATACATGTTATTCAATTTTTCTTTGCTCTTCTCTTGTTAATTTCTTTAATCACAGGGAGGTCTCAGCTAAAAACCTAGAAGGGTAGAGGAAAGATTATTTTTTCTCCCTGAGGCAGACATTAGTCAATGCGCAGTGCAAGACTGTAATGCAAGAGAGAAGGGATATGTGTTAAAGTGAGCTCCATGATTGTTCCAGCTAGCTTGTAGGCACTTTCCAGGGATAAGAAGGAGACAACATACCCAAAATGGAGTTACGTGTGCTAAACCCACATCACCAAACCAAGACTTATTACCTACCTTAATTACAGTTTCCTGCCCCCTTCTGCCTATAAAAGTCTCTCATTTTGTACAGCTCCTCAGAGTTCCTTTCTGTTAGATGGAATGCTGCCCCATTCAGGAATTATTCAATAAACGCCAATAAGACCTCTAAAATCTAGTCAGTTGAATTTTGTTTTTGCGTTTGGTTTTTTAACACTATGTAATTTGAAGTACAAGGAAGGGGGAAAGAAACAGACCCCAGTGAACTTACTGAGTTGAGGAGACAAAACTTTGGGTTCAGAGAGGCTGAGTAGCTTAGAATTTAAGCAGCAAAACACTGAAGAGGAGGAAGCAGAAGAGAGGGAGAGTTCTGCTCTGTAGTAGTTAACTCATCCATTGAAGTGCAGAATATTCCCCTTGAATCATTACTGAGTACAGATCTGTGGTCACATGGAAAGAATCTTCACAAGGATGAGGAAATTACCACTGGAAAGCAGCAAGCCAAAAAAATTCCCAAGTACAGAAGGTTATGGATGTTTTGCATTTCCATCAGCCAGTGTAGAGACTTTGTCATACAGGGAGCATCTGGTAGAGTCCTCAGAAAATTATCACCTTAAGAGTGACACTAACTATCCCTGAAATAAATACATTTTTTTCTGAAGTTGCCTTAACACAGCCTAATATCAGGACTTGAGATGATGTTGACTCCAAATTTCTGCACACTAGAATAAAGTTCAATACCCCTTAAATAACCATAGCAATATCCAGAACATAAGAAAGTAAAATAAAGACCAGTGTCCAATCAAAAATTACCAGGGGTGTCTGGGTGGCTCAGTTGGTTAAACCTCTGACTCTTGATTTTGGCTCAGTTTATGATCTCACAATTCATGATTTTGAGCCCTGCATTGGGCTCTGAGCTGACAGTGAGGAGCCTGTTTGGATTTGTCTCTCTCCCTCTCTCTCTGCCCCTCCCCTGCTCTCACTCTCTCTCAAAATTAAGTAAATAAACTTTAAAAAATTAAAATAAGATCTTCAGAAGAAGTGCAATAACTGATGCTAATTTGTATCTGCACAAAGTACAGGAGAGCACCAGATATGGTGTGTATGGTAAATATAAAAGATTGTCTTTTCATTTTAATCTATTTAAAATAAAACTGATCATATAGCAAGAATTATAAAAATATATTGCAGTGTTTGTAACATAAGTAGAAGTAAAATATGTATCAGTAGCACAAAGGACATAGGAAAGACAGAAGGCATTTGTTAACACTACACACGAAATTGTATAACAATATTTGACAGTGAACTGCAATATGTGAAAAATACATATTTTGAATCCCAGGGCAGCTGATGAAAACTGAGTAAAAAAAATAATAATAGAAAAAATAATAAAACACAGTAGTATAGCTAGAAAGGGAATCGTGGAAATACAAGGAATCAATCATAGAAATAGTTCTAGAGGTGCATGGGTGGTTCACTCAGTTAAACGCTGGACTTTGTCAAACGTCACGATCTCACTGTCCGTGGGTTTGAGTCCCACATCAGGCCCCGTGCTGACAGCTCAGAGCCTGGAGCCTGCTTCAGATTCTGTGTCTCCCTCTCTCTCTGACCCTCCCCTGATAGCACTCTGTCTCTCTCTATCTCTCAAAAATAAATAAACGTTAAAAAAATATTTTTTAAAGAAAAAAGAAACTAGGAAAAATAGAGGAATATAAAACCAAAATAAAGAGAAGAAAAAATGATAAAGACAATTACTGAAATATGGGGCGCCTGGGTGGCTCAGTCGGTTAAGTGTCTGACTTCTACTCAGGTCATGATCCTACAGTTTGCAGTTTTGAGGCCTGCATTGGGATCTGTGCTGACTGCTCAGAGCCTGGAGCCTGCTTTGGTTTCCATGTCTCCCTCTTTCTCTCTGTCCCTCCCCTGCTTGCACTCTCACTCTTTCTCTCAAAAATGAATAAACATTTTTAAAAAATTAAAAAGAGATAATTACTGAAATAAATGAATTAGAACAGTGATTTACAATAGAGAAAAATTAAAACANAAACTGACCAAAAAATTATAGAAGGAATACACAATTAAGAGTGTAAGTTTTAAAGAGCAGCCATCAATACAGATCCTATGGTCATTAAAATGAGAACAAGGAAATATTACAAACAAATTTCAATAAATTTACAAATTAGTTTTATTTTATTTTTCAAAAAGTTCTTAATGTTTATTTATTTTTGAGAGAGACAGAGCACGAGAGAGGGAGGGGTAGAGAGAGAGGGAGACACAGAATCTGAAACAAGCTCCAGGCTCTGAGCTGTCAGCACACAGCCTGACATGGGGGTCAAACCCACCAACTGCAAGATCATGACCTGAGCTGAAGTTGGATGCTTAACCAACTGAGTCTCTCAGGTTCCCCAAAACTTGCAAATTTAAATGAAATGGACAAATTTCTTTGAAAGACACTTAACAAAGTTCACTCAGAAAAAAAGAGATAACCTGAGTAGAACTTTATGTATTAAAGAATGTAATTCATACCCAAGCTTCCTAAAAATGGCAACTCCAAGCCCCCAAATAAAAAAGGATTAAACACTTATTAACTCATTTTAAGAGGACAGACTTCCCTTTATACCAAAGCTAGACAAAGTCATTAAAGAAAAAAACTAAAAATTACCTCATAAACATTGATACAAAAATCCAGTGAATTCAGGAAGATACAAAAGTATTAATAAATCATGAACAACTTGGGGGCACCTGGGTGGCTCTGTTGGTTAAGTGTCCAACTCTTGATTTCAGCTTAGGTAATAATCCCAGGGTCATGGGCTCAAGCTCCTAGTTGAGGCTCCACACTCAGCATGGAGCCTACTTGGGACTGCCTCTCTCTCTCTCTCTCTCTCTCTCTCTCTGCCTCCCTANTGCTTAGGATTCTGTGTCTCCTTCTCTCTCTGCCCCTCCCCTGCTGTCTCTCTCTCTCAAAAATAACTAAAACATTAAAAAAAAAAATTCTCAGCCAAGTAAAAGTAGAGGGACTGATAATGAGCATCTATTGAAAACCTACTGAGAGAGGGGCGCCTGGGTGGCTTAGTCGGTTGAGCGTCCGNAAATATATTTCCAAAGAATTTTCCTGAAAATTCTTTTTGACTTGTTGACAGTTGGATTGAGTTGTTTTCAGAACAATGCAGTAAGAGACACACATCCTGATTCAAAAATGAGTAAAATGTTTGTACAGGCATTTTGAAAAGGAAAACATACAAAACACCATTAAGTACATGAAAAGATAAACAATGTCATTAATCATCGGGGAAATACAAATTTAAACCAAAGCAATACAATTATATATCCATGAGAACGGCTAAAATTAAAATATAACTGGGGTGCCTGGCTGGCTCAGTTGGTGGAGCATGTGACTCTTGATTTTGGAGTTATAGGCT
>NW_027527544.1:93579-94477 GCF_008692635.1 Crocuta crocuta | reverse complement strand
TCTGAGCCCAGGTTGGGTATAGAGATTACTTAAAAACAAATCTTTTAAAACATAAAATAAAATATAACTGTTGGTGAGAATGTGGAACGATGGAACTTTCATACATTTGTTGTGAATGCGCAATGGTATAGCCACTTTGCAAAGTACTTTGGCATTGTCTTACAACCTTAAGCATATACTTATTAAAGGACTCAGTAATTTACTCCTAAGGATTTGCGCAAAAGAAATTGAAACACATGTCCATGCAAAAATTTTATAGAAGCATTCAAAGAAGATTTATCCGTAACAGTTAAAAACTGGAAATTACCCAAATGTCCAACAACTATGAATAGGTAAATTGTGATTCATTCATACTATGGTATACTACTTAGCAATAAAAATGCAGGAACTATTGATACAACATGGATGAATCTTATACTAATTGAAAGACAGACACAAAGATCCACTTTATAATTTCATTTATACATGATTCCAGGGAAAGCACACATAGTGACAACAGCTCATTGATTGCCAGTGGCCAGGATGGGGTGAAGGAACTGAGGGAAAGAAGGCATAAGTGGATTTAGAGGAGTAATGAAAAATTTTAATAGCTTCACTGTGGTGGTAGTTATACATATGTCAAAATTCACTGAATCACACATTTCAAATGGGTGAATTTTATCACATAGAGATTATACACCTCAATAAAACTGATTAAAAAGTTAATGTCCCAGGGCACCTGGGTGGTTCAGTCGGTTGAGCATGCAACTCTCGATTTTGGCTCAGGTTATGATCCTAGGGTTGTGGAATCAAGCACCACATCAGGCTCCCTGCTGAGCATGGAGCCTGCTTAAGATTCTCTCTCTAACCCCCTCTGTCCCTCTTCCCTGCTTCTGCTCTCTAAAAAAAAAAAAAAAAA
>NW_027527544.1:90943-93281 GCF_008692635.1 Crocuta crocuta | reverse complement strand
ACATATGAGTTGGCAGGATAGCCTAATTTTTCAAAGCATAAAATCAGGAACCAAACTGGGTTTGAATCTTGGTTTTACCACTCACTGGTTACATAACCTTGGACAAATTACTCTTCCTGCTTCAGTTTCCTCATTTGTACCATGAGGATGATAACACCTCCCTGACTGGGTTTTGAAATCTATAAAAGTTAGTATGTGTAAAGCACATAGAAGAGAAACTAGCACATAGTAAATGCTCAGTGAATGCTCTGTTTTCAGCTGTTGCTTTGGATGTAGCCACCAAACTAATGACATGAATCAGGTCATTTAAATTCTGTTTTTTCAGAATTTATTCATTTCTTCAACTTCAGAAATGAAGGAATACATGCATCCATATGGTCTTTCCAGGTTTCTGATACCTTAAAGTCTATAAAGACATGGAACAGTTTTTCTACACTCTTTTAGAAGACACACTTTGCAAAATTAAGGGAAGGTTTCTTTTTTAATTTTTTTAATGTTTTATTTATTTTTGGGAGAGAGATAGAGACAGCGGGAGCAGGGGAGGGTCAGAGAGAGAGGGAGACACAGAATCTGAAGACAGGCTCCAGGCTCTGAGTTGTCAGCACAGAGCCTGACGCGGGGCTCGAACTCACAAACTGTGAGATCATGACCTGAGCCGAAGTCGGATGCTTCACCGACTGAGCCACCCAGGTGCCCCAAGGGAAGGTTTCTAAAAGTAATGGCCCCCTGAAAATATTTGTTTGTTAAATAGAGAAATTAGTATTTATTTGGCAAAACTCTTAGGATGATATGCACCCTTTCACCTCAAATAAACCATGTTTTGCCCCACAGATAGACTTAAAAATATTAATTTCATCAAAATGTGTTTGGGCAGTTTTGCCAGTAGTGTACTCTTTTTGGAACAGCTTTTGCTTTCATTTCTGGTCAATCATGTCAAATTGTTTCTCAAGATTGATAAAAGCCTCTTGATTTAATGCAGTGCAACTCAATAGGTCCACATGTTCCTTGTCATGTAGGCCACTGAAGACATCAAACCCAGCAGCATGTGGCTGATTAGCACTTTTGCCCTAGAAACCTAGTCTCTCCTCTCCCTTTATGATACTGTCCTTGATAATGTAGTGATGCTCAACTAGCTGGAGGCCATATGTATCAAGCAGTAAAGTCTTGACAGATATGTGAAAGGATTATTAGTCTTTCCTATTCAGCATGCCTCCCTTAAAGTGATTTATAGGAGAACAAATTAGAATCTAATAGTGAAATGGATGAACACTCAAGAGTTATAGCNGTATAGAACCTAGGTAGAAGGTCCATTCTCTCTGAAAAATGTCAAAGGATTTTTAGCATCCTACAGGAAGACAGGAACCTGATTCAAGAGCTCAGCCGAGTTAAGTTCATACATATAAATCACACATTTCCCTGCAATAAAATAGAATCCCTAATTTCAAATCTCTTACAAAGATACATCAAGATTAATTTCAATGAATGAACTTTCCTGACATATTCTTGGATTACTCTCTATGAAAATTACTGATGATTGAGTACATGTTTAATAAACAATAAAACTTACAGCTGTCATGTTCTTGCTAAAACTCTCTTTCCCCTCTGGTAATTGAGTGAAAGGAGAGGAGTGTGATTACATTTCTTGTCAAGCATTTCCTTGAAAGGTGTTTTATGCAAGGATAGTCAAGCTCTTGAGCCTAATTCACTCAAAGGCCTGCAGCCAATATAAGTGCCTGGTATACTGCTGGATACCAATGAATGCTTCCCTCAATGAAGCTGAAAATTCCAAATTATTATTCAGCCATAAAAAAGAATGGAATTTTGCCATTTGTAACAACATGGATGGACCTTGAGGGTATTATGCTAAGTGAAATGAAGTCAGAAAAAAATACCATATGATCTCACTTATATGTGGAATCCAAAAGAAACAAACAAACAAACAAACAAGAACCAAGCTCACAGATACATAAAAATGATTGGTACTTGCTAGAGGTGGGAGGTGGGAGATGGGGTAAAGGTGGTTAAAAGGTACAAACTTCCATTTATAATTAAATAAGTCTTAGGGACATAATGTACAGCATGGTGATTATAGTTAATAACACTGTATTGCACATTTGAAAGTTTCTAAGAGTAAATCCTAAAATTCCTCATCACAAGAAAAAAGACTTTGTTAACTATGTATGGTAATGGATGTTAACTAGACATTATGGTGATCATTTTGCCACATATACAAATATTGAATCATTATGTTATACTCCTGAAGCTAATATAATATTACGTGTCAATTATACCTTCATAAAATTAATGGGGAAAACAAGATGAAAACTTCACAATGGTT
>NW_027527544.1:88371-90814 GCF_008692635.1 Crocuta crocuta | reverse complement strand
TGGGCTTGTGTGTTCTACCTTCTTTGAGTTGTTCACATTTTTCCAGTGCTCTGAGGAAATAGCTTTCATTTTGACAGAAGCATTGAAATCAGGGGCTCCAGGGTGACTAGTTGGTTGAACATCTGACTTCATTTCAGCTCAGGACATGATCTTATTCTTGTGGGATCGAGTTCCCTGGTGGGCTCTGCAATGAGCAGGGAGCCTGCTTGGGATTCTCGCTCTCTCTCCCTCTGCCCCTTTCCCCCACTCATACTCTCTCTTTCTCTAAAATAAAAATAAATAAATAAATAATAATAAATAGTGAAATCATATATAAAAGGAGAAATGTTTCCTTCCCTCCAAAGGCTTCCATTATTTATTATATAAAAGAAAAAGAACAGAGGTATTTTTACCATGTTGCCTCCATGTGACAGTAAAATTGCACTTAAACTCAGTTCTCCCATGTTCAAGAAACTGAGATAATTAATTTTAATTAGTAATTCATCTAGAAATTAATTAGTGAACACACACTGCACATTTGATTTTTATAGAAACTAAAACTTTCAGTGAGATTTCAATCTAGGAGACACGATGAAAGGCAATTAAAGAATAAGCCAAGATAGAAGCACAGGTGGGTTGTAAATTTTAAATAATAAATTTAATAGGAAGAGAAATGGAGCTTGTTTATTTTTTATTTTGTCACTAATCTGGTCATTCTCCAAGCTACATCTACTTCTTAGGTGGTAGAATACATACACTTACATGTATATATAAATATGCACACACATATATATACACAATATATACACACATATATACCATACATATACATACATACACACATTTATTGTACATATGTATATGTGTGTACATATGTATAACTCAAACTTATCTGCTTTCTGATTTAAATAATGCATTTTAAGGTACTGCTCCATGTGTCATTTAGATTAAACTATATCAGGGGCATCTCGGTGGCTCAGTTGGTTGAACATCTGATTTCAGCTTAGGTCCTGATCTTGTGGTTGTTGAGTTTGAGTCCTTCACTGGGATTGCTGCTGTCAGCACGGAGCCCACTTTAGATCCTCTGTCCTCCTCTCTCTCTGTCCCTCCCCAACTTGTGCACTCTCTCTCTGTCTCTCTTTCTCTCTCAAAAATAAATAAACATTTAGATTTATTTCAGTCTCTAAGCTTCCTCTGCCCCTTGCTCTACTCCTTAAAATGAATTCCTGGTTAAGTGTCTTCATTGAGGCACAGGGCATGGTCTTTAGAGCTGAGGCCCACTCTTTGCTCTTATATCCAGGCCAATACCCTATAAGACAATAGCCCTGTAAAGGGAAGATGAGAGAAGACACTGAAATAAGGTCAAGGTTCAATTTTCACTAACTGCATTACCAGGGAGGATGAATGGAGAAGCACATTCTCTAAACTAGAACAAGGCAGATGTCCTCAAGGATGGTAGGAGCCTAATTCTAGGCTTCTAGGCTATAATGGTCAGAATAATAGGTCTCATTTCCCCAACACAAGAGAACCAAACTATGTACCAATCATAGTCCTCTCTTCTCCCTTCTCTTATCTTTTCCGTCTTTCAGATTTATTCAAAGATTTCACCTTCCAGTGTGCAATTCAGAAGAAAACAGCAAGAAACTAGAAGTGATTATTTGCATCCAAATATGTTTGGTTTCCCAAGAAACAGTGATGTGAACAGGGACAAATACAAGAAAAGCTCTGAATGTAGTACATGCCACAGAGGATAATATTTTATACACTTCACTTTTCAAAGCAGAATTGCAAATTGCATCTGAATCACTTGCTGATATGTGGGACTTGAAATTCAAAGCAGGAAAAGATTTGGCTTCTCTCAAGCATAATCTCGCTAAGTGTCCAATTTCTCTCACCAAATATCCCCCTTCTGGGTATTCCATATTTATTCGAGTGGCAGGCAACTTAACCTGACCTTCAGATTTAGGCCTCAGAAAACTCACATGATTAACATCAATATTCAGTTCACTTTGACCCAGGCTGAGGCTGTAGGAAACTGTCTTAAATACTAATGAGAGGGATGCTGAAAGAAAAAATCTTAGCGTTCTAAAGCTCCAATGAAAGTAGATTATAATGGAAAAGTTGTAGTAAACACAAAGGTTAGGCATGGAAAGAGCTGGCTAAACTGTTAAAAGGATGGAACAGGTGAAGGTGAGATCAATTGTTCACTTGTTGAGTATTTCAGAAAGTTGAAGTAAGATACTATGTCAAAAGCCTAAGAGTTTACTCATCTGAATTTCCATTTACTTGGGGAAAAAAAAAATAAATTTTCCTCCTTATAAAGTAATTAAATTTATATCGTGAGATACTACAGAAATCTGTTTATCTTAACCCAATAACCAAATATATATGGAAATTTTATGCTACATTATATCATAAGCAAAAAGAGTTCAAGCTACAAGTCATGTGCTGTGGTTAGCTATAG
>NW_027527544.1:84258-87987 GCF_008692635.1 Crocuta crocuta | reverse complement strand
GCCTGCGGGCTTCAGAAGGAAAATGAGAAAGCAGTCTGGAATCAAGAATTTGTTTCAAAAAAAATTTCTGGGCAAGGATTACCATTCTAAAGAGATAGAACAATTCCCAGTGTGCAAGAGATCTGCTCATTACCTTGACAGTTTTCTCATGACTAGTCATTTTTTAAGTTTATTTTTAAGTTTATTTTGGGGACGCCTGGGTGGCTCAGTCAGTTAAGTGTCCAACTGTAGATTTCTGCTCAGGTCAAGATCTAGGATTCATGAGATGGAGCCCAATGTCAGGCTCTGTACTGACAGCGCAGAGCCTGCGTGGGATTCTCTCTCTCCCTCTCTCTGCCCCTCCCCTGCTCACGTTCTTTCTCTCTCAAAATAAATATTTTAAAAAGGGTGTTTTTTTTTTTGTAATCTCTGCATCCAACATGGGGTTTAAGCTCATAACTCTGAGATTAAGATCCACATGTTCTTCCAACTGAGCCAGCCACATGCCCCTCAACTTGTTTAATAATAAATGAAAAGTGATTCCAGACAGAGAGAATGGATGCAGATCTGTGCAGGTTTTACTTCAATGTCTTTCTTGGACATCAAACTTCTGTGGTGTTCCAAACCCCCCCTCCCATTTGGTCTATACTGTAAACCCAGTGCACGTCTGGAAAATGGCTACCGGAGAAAGTTCAAGACTGCCAGGATAATTTACTGTTTGTTCCAGCTAAAACTTGGTGATAGGCAGATAGGCCTCTAAACCCTCTTTAACTGTAGTTACTTTAGAAAGTTTGCAATTATAAATTCTTTCTCTGCCCCTTTGAGATATAAGTCTTCTTGCACTCAGAACTATTTCCTCAAAGATGTGAGAGCCATCTCTTTGAAATGCACACAATCAAGGAAATGTCTCTTGTTCTTGATCTCAGTCCTTATGGGAGAGTAAAGTCCTAACTTCAGTGTGTGTACCACTGCCGCCATTCACCATGGTTTGAGAAGTTTGTTTCTCCTCTAGATAAGCACCAATTAGCAAGTCAAGATGGCCTATTCACAAGGACCAACACCTTGGCTTCTCTAGATCTCTTATCTGACTTCATGAAAGGCAGACCTATAGACAATACTTCTAGTCAATCCAGTCAATCCACATATGTTAAAACCATTCAAGTCAGCAATTAAGATCACTCTAAATTTTACTAATTAACAAACCATCTGGTGCTGATAAGAGATAAAGATAGTTGAAGGGCACCGATGGAGCCTGAATTTCTGACTACAGACTCTGAAATGCTAGGTAACAAAGCCCAGTAGTATATACTCTTGGTTAGAAGACTCATGTGTTCATTTAATGTTTATTCATTTCTGAAAGACAGAGAGTGAGTGGGGGAGGGACAGAGAGAGAGGGAGACAGAATCTGAAGCAGGTTCCAGGCTCTGAGCTGTCAGCACAGAGCCTGACCTGGGGCTCAAACCCAGGAACCACGAGATCATGACCTAAGCTGAAGTTGGAGGCTTAACCGACTGAGCCACGTAGACACCCCTCAAATGCTCATTTAATGAGTTCTAAAGTATGGACCGAAACTTCTCCCCTCTGCACAAACCATATTTTAAAGAAAATTACAGATAATATTAGAAAATTTCTGGGGCACCACAGAGTCCAAACTCTGTCCTTTTGGGTTTTTATGGAGGCTTCATTACATAGCCATGATTGATTAAATGATATCCCATTGGTAACTGATTCAACATCCAAGCCCTCTTCCCTCCCCTCAGGTCAGGGAGTTGAGACTGAGAATTCTAAACCTCTATTCCTGATTGGTTTCCCTGCCAACCAGCCCCCATCTTTGGGTGCTTTCCAAGTCACTCCATTAACATAAAATCACTTGTGTTGGAAAGGGTTATGAATAACAGGTGTGCTGTTCTTTTTGCTCAAGAAATTCCAAGGGTTTGCAGAAGCCATGAGCCAGAAGCCTTGGACTGGATAAAGATAAGAAATATTTCTTATAAATCACAACATTACAACAGGAAAAAATTCTTTGAAGGAGAGCAGAATTTGCTCTACCCAAATATGTCTCTTTGATATAAGGGTTCTTTTAGGCTGATTATTTCTAAGAAACAGCAGACATAGAAAAAGCTCTGAAAAAAATGAGAAGTCAGTCTTTTGTAAGAGATATTTGCATTTATGAGGGAAATCTCCATTTGTAGGGGTGTCTTCCTCTCCCTACCAGGATGACTAAATCTCTGAAAACTAATCAATGAAGAAGGCAAAGATTTAAATCTATATAACAACCTTACTGTTGTTTACTGTGCTTTTCCTGGTGACCTCTCACAACTGGCCTCCCCTCCCTCCAACATCTTCTTTTTATCTTTAGTTGCAGATATTACTTAAAGTGGTGGCTTGGGCCATTTCTGGGAGTTACTCAGTTTTTCTAGGTAACTCCCATGTATACAAGAGGTATACATGCTATTAAACTTCTATTTGTTTTTTCCTATTAATCTGTCTTATTACAGGGGTGTCTCAGTGAAGAATCTAGAAGGATAGAGGGAAAATTATTTTTCCTGTCCACATCTTCCAAGATTCTGCTTGCCATTTAAAATAAAATCTTCCCCAGGAGGCCTGGGTGGCTCAGTCAGTTAAGCATACCACTCTTGATTTTGGTTCAGGTCATGATCTCACGGTTGGAGAGTCTGAGCCCTGAGTTCCAGCCCTGTGTCAGGCTCTATACTAACAGTGTGAAGCCTGCTTGGGATTCTCTCTCTGCTCATCTTCCACTTGCAGGTGTGTGTGTGCACATGTGCACACACACATTCTATCATAAAACAAATAAATAAGTAAACAAACTTAAATTAAATAAATATAAAATCTTCGAGAAATTGGTCACATCAGATGTTATCTAGCTTGTGCCTAAAATGTCACAGCTAATGCAGAAATACCTCTTCCAGAATTTCAATATCCATGTCTGCTCTTTATGCTGCAAAGAAAAATTTTAAGCATGTCCCTGCAGAGAACAGTGACAAAGTAGAGAAAACAGAGAACTTTCAGCCAAATTCTTGATGTTAATCTCTGTTAAAAGATAAAAATTAAATATTTCTTTGTTAATATTTTATACTGACAAGCACAGAGTTCTTAGGAACTAAAACTGTCAACAGGGACCAAGTGGCCATTTTTGCATGTGAATTCTCAATAATTAAGTAGGAAAATGACAGGGTCTTAAACACACTAATTGCCCCATAGTCAGGGGGCAAATAGTTAAGAATTCTAACTCAATGAAATGAATCAGAAAGTAGGTTGGATACTGATGTGGAAAATGCTGGGGTTTGGAGCTGACAGCCAAGAAAGAATTCTTGAGATGTTTTTGGTGCAAAAAGGTGGTTTTATTAAAGCATAGGGACAGGAGCTGTGGGCTGAAAGAGCTGCACTGAGATTGTGAAGAGCAATTTATTACATACTCGGGAGTTGGGGAGGTAAGGCCAAGGAGAAGTTTCCAAAAGGTCTTTCATATACTAGAGAAACTCGTGGGATCCTGGTGGCCTAGTGATTGTCAAGCTATGGTTGTTTTTCCCTCTAGCAAATCATTACCATTAAAACAGTTGGGAGTTCCTGAAGGAATGTTCTACTCTTCCTGCCTCAAGTATTTATCAATGGGCTACAGATCATAAGGAAATTTACTTTTATCTGCATTTCTTTCTTTGTTCCCCAAATCAGATACTTTTTTTTAAATTAATTTGTTTTGAGAGAGAGAGAGAGAGAGGAGAGAGCGCA
>NW_027527544.1:82363-84164 GCF_008692635.1 Crocuta crocuta | reverse complement strand
ATTTTAATAGTTTATTTATTTTTGAGACAGAGAGAGAGACAGAGCATGAGCAAGGCAGGGGCAGAGAGAGAGGGAGACACAGAATCTGAAGCAGGCTTCCAGGCTCTGAGCTAGCTGTCAGCACAGAGTCCGATGTGGGGCTCGAACCCACGAACCGTGAGATCATGACCTGAGCCGAAGCCAGATGCTCAACCCACTGAGCCACCCAGGCACCCCTAAAGTACTATGCTAAAGATGGTATATTTGTTTTGGACTCTAAATTTTCTCTAATTATAACTTGCTCTACATTTTATCAAGACAGGTCTGGCTGTAGTTGAGGGTAGCCGGGGCTGATTTTCTAGCTCTTTTGAGGAAGCTGTGCTCATTATCTCACTGCCTCTACTACCTCCTTGCACAGATAATGAACCAGGAAAAAGCTCTAACTGGGTAAACCCAATGTTTCATCCAGTAAAAAGTAAAATGGCTGATGTGATGGTTATTTGACATCATGATCTCACACCCTGTCACCCCAGACTCCTCAGGCAGAGAAGCAAGTAATTTATTTCTCTCCTTCCTCCCCAAAGTTGCCCGATGTGTGACTCCATGTGGCACATCCCAGTCACATCTCTGAAGCCAGAAAAAGTCTTGGAAGGAAGTCCATAAAACAACTGGAAAATAAAATGATTCTATTGTAAAATTCTTCCTCTCTTCTTCCTTTTCTTGCTCTTACTGGTGCAGAATGAGAAATTAGTAGAAACGAAGGGCATGGACATTGCAAGTTTTGTAAGGGGTTCTGTGAGGGCTTGGGAGCTCACATGTATGAGTTAAGGTTCATCATTTTTCAATGGGTGCTCCTGAAAGCAGGTGCCAGCTGTCACACCCCATCTTCTGGCCCAACAAAGTTGAGAAGGTGTCCAATCAGGGCAAGTTCATTTGGAACAGTCTGTGCACATTCATGAATGACTGATGGCACAGCCACCTGTTGGGAAACAATTTTCCATGGATCTCCTGCATTTCTATATGCCCTTTTGATGGGAAAAAATTTCTGTCCCTGATCAAAGACTCCTCCTTCCAGGTTCTTCTTCCCACCCTGCTTGTCATGCACCAAATTACCACTAACGAGGAATGCGGAAGTAACAGACTATAAATTGTTCCCTCTGCTCATGCTCCGGGCTCAGACCTCTGGAGAATGATCTCCTCTGATCCCACTGATACAAAATAAACCTCCTGCCTTCCAAGATCTCCGAGCACCGCTTGGTTCTTCTGCCGAGTGATCCAGACCAGATTCTATAACGCTTTAAGTAAAGGCACTGAGAGCTTTTGCTCCAGACTCTATTTTCAAGGATGTTTGTATAAGCAAACAGCCTTGGCTGACAGAAGCAGTGTCTCACTCCTTGATCAGAAGACAGATCTCTAGGACAATAAAGATATTATCTCCCTTGGGGCAAAGGTTAGGCAGTTTTGTTGGAAGTTCCCTGTAAAGAATTTGCTTCTTAAGCTCAGGGTTCCTTATTTGTGACATAAACCCACTCTGTTCACACTATCCACCGGGACTGCTCCATACCAATTCAAAGGAACCTGAAGGACAAAGGGAACATATGCAAATATGAAGCTCATGCTGCCTGCTGTCTTGTGAGCAATAAAGACCTTTGTCTCTGACCTTGGAGTATTGTACCTTCTGCCAGAATCCATTAAAATGTGACAGACTAACTTGTTAGCTTGGCAGTAGGATAAAAATCTCAGACCAGTGATAGTTATTGCCGCATATCTCCCCTGTGGTTGCTCTTCAAACTGTTTTGCAAACTGTCTTTTTTTTTTTTTT
>NW_027527544.1:82081-82298 GCF_008692635.1 Crocuta crocuta | reverse complement strand
CCCTGTTTTGCAAACTGTCTTTTAAAAACTATTTTAGGGGCACCCGGGTCGCTCAGTTGGTTAAGTGCCCACCTTCAGCTCAGGTCATGATCTCACAGTTCATGAGTTGGAGCCCACATTGGGCTCTCTGCTGTCAATGCAGAGCCTTCTTGGGATCCTATGTCTCCTTCTCTCTCTACCTCTCCACTTCTTGCACTCTCTCTCAAAAAATAATAAA
>NW_027527544.1:81838-82067 GCF_008692635.1 Crocuta crocuta | reverse complement strand
ATCACTAAGCATAAAGTTTTTGGAATGATTATATTTTATAATCTAACGCCGTTTCCTAATGTCCCCTTTTAAACTTTTGGGGTACCTGAATTTAATTTTCTCATGGTCATATACACACAGGATTGTAATTGTATTTTAAGTAGGTAGTTTCAATTATATACACATGTGTTTCCTTACTTTCTTTTTCCTGGTGTGTGTGTGTGTGTGTGTGTGTGTGTGTGTGTGTGTG
>NW_027527544.1:80159-81776 GCF_008692635.1 Crocuta crocuta | reverse complement strand
TAGGAAAAAAATGTACCAGAGACAAAAAAGAGGGAGACCAAAAGTAGATTCTCTTTGTAACTGACTAGGCTGTTTCAATGATCTTGATCAAGATATTTAATCTCTTAGGTCCTCTATCTGCTCATTTGAATGAGTTATATTATTTTAAGGGAAACTTAAAATTTCATGAAACTATATCATTTTTTGTTGCTAAATACTATAACTGATAAATTCAGAATTTTTCAGAAACAAAGTATCAATTTCTGATATTTAAAATCTTCCAATAGGCAATGGATATATAATGAAGAAGTTATCCCGAAGGGAGACTTTGAAAAGTGTCAATAAATTCATCTACGACAAAGGATTTCACTAGATTCATCACAGATATTAGATGCTAATCTTCAGGTACTTTCATGCATTGCCCTATTATCTCTAATAGCTGATAGAAGGTATTTCTTTGGNGATTTTATTTTTAAGTAATCTCTGCACCCAACATGGGGCTTGAACTTACAACCCTGAAATCAAGAGTCACATGCTTTACTGACTGAGCCAACCAGGGGCCCTCAGCTTGTTTAATAATAAATGAAAAATTATTCCAGACAGAGGGGGGGAATGCAGATCTGTGCAGGTTTTACATTAATGTCTTTTTCTAACACCAATATTCTGTGATGTTCCAAATTTCCCCTCCCAGTTGGTCTATACTGCAAGGCCAGAGTTGTGTCATCTAACAAGACCTCATACTTTAGACTCATCTTTATGTCCGTATGAATTGATACATACATGTATGTGTAAACACAAACACACATACAACACACACACACACGTACAAATAAATTTGATCCTAACAATCTAACTCATTTAAAGTTTTTTTTTAAGATTTTATNTAATTGCATGCTCTATCGACTGAGCCAGCCAGGCACCTCCCCCCACTACAAAGTTCTTAATGTCCTGGTTCACTGACTACCAAAATTATTTTCTGTGAGGTTATATTGATAGCCTCAAGTCATTTTTTTTTTCTGTTATTCATTTGTAGTAGTTATCAGTGATATTTCCACGGTCAGTGATGTGAAAATGTTGGGGTCCAGGAGAGAATGGTCAAGAAAGAATTCTTGAGATGTCTTCAGTGCAATAAGGTGTTTTTATTAAAGCACAGGGACAGGACCCATGGGCAGGAAGAGCTGCACTGGGTTGTGAGGGGTGACTGGTTATATACTTTCCAGTTGGGAAGGGGTAGGGAGAGTGTAAGTCTCTACGGAATCTGGAAGCCAGGTNCTGCTTTTAGAATAAGGTCACTTACTACTCTCTAGTAAAACCTTAGTCATGAGACCTTCAGATGTATATCAGTGGGCCATGTGCTTGGAGGATAATTGCTAACACATATCTTGGGGGGTAGAGGTAAAGGAAGTTTTTAAAGGAATTTTTATATATTAGAGACTCTACAGGGACACCTGGGCAGCTCAGTTGGTTAAATGTCTGACTTTTGATTTTGGTTCAGGTCATGATTTCATGGTTCATGAAATCGAGCCCTGCATCAGACTCTGCACTGTCAGCATGGAGCCTGCTTGTGATTCTCTCTCTCCCTCTCTGCTCCTCCTCCACTCACACACACACACACACACACACACACACACACACACA
>NW_027527544.1:78666-80143 GCF_008692635.1 Crocuta crocuta | reverse complement strand
GGGCTTTAATTTTTAAGGAGATTTAATTTTTTTTTTTTTTGTCTTTGTTCCCCTCATCAGTCAGTATTCATTTCTACTTCATTTGGTTAGAGCCTTTCTATTTTCCATTAAGGAACTATTCATCACTCGACTGTATGTAATCATGCTATCTTTGTTTTCTCTGAAATCCCTCCATTCTACCCTTCCTGTTAAAAAGAACTGCAAATCTACAAATTTCATTATTAACACACAATTACAAAAAAGAAGAGTGTCAAAGGTATGAACCAAAAATCCGTTATTATTTGCTGGGAGCCGCACGGGCCTCGCTGGATGACAGTCACAGCGAGGAAATGGCAGCGCTTGCACAGCTCCTGCCATGAGAAACGAAAACTGGTATCTCCTGCTACTACTGGCTCATGTTGGAAGTGAGGCTGCTGGTATTGACCAGGCCTCACAATATTCCAGACCAGACCGATATTCCCCACACAGATTGCTCATAAGGAAAAGCATATTTCTGCCTTTTACAAAGAGATTTCAGATGAAAACATTGTGGATGATTGTTGAAAGGCCATGCAGAGCCAAGACTTACATAATAAAGGGGGCTTGAGTCTGGCCCTGAGACAAAGAGGCTAATTTAGAGTTAAGGGCAGATATCCATCCCCACTCATTTGTTTCTGCTTGGAGCATTTTCTGGCCTTGAATATGCTGATGACTCCCTGTGAAGGAACCTATTGAGGAACTTCTTCTTTTGTGATTATGGGAGCAGAGGTGTTTCCTGAAAGACCTGTTTGACCCCTGCTCACAGAGAAATAACTTCACCCCTTTATGCTGAAAACTTTGTCTTGTATGCTAAAGATACCTTCTTCCCCATAGGATAAACATCTAAATCCCCTACCTCAATCACTATTGATAAAGGTTATGCATGAGCCATCTACAAATCTATGTTCTGGGAAATTCTTACATATCAAAGAAGTTTGTTATCAGAAATCATTGTCTAAGGCAAATGCCACCTCTGTGCCGTCCCCCAAACACTTAATGATAAAATAAAGTTGAGCCGCAGTCAGAGCGGAGATGCCTGCCTGGTGACCAGAAAGACTCTTGGGCTTCTCACCCCTCCCTCGCCGACACCGTCCATCCTTCAGGGACCCCTGGACCCCGGCCGGAGCTGGTCTCCGACAATTATGTCAGCACAAGATATGATAGGATCCAATTTCCATTTTAATACATTTGAATTAATGTATTTTGCTTTTATTACTTTTTTTTTCTTTTTTGATAGAGAGAGAGAGAGAGAGTGAGCTGGGGAGAAGGGCAAAGGGAGAAAGAGGGAATCCCAAGCAGGCTCCATGCTCAGGACAGAACCCGACATGGGCTCAATCCTGGGATCATGACCTGAGCCAGTATCAGGAGTCAGGCGCTCAACCAACTGAGCCACCCAGACACCTCTTGTTTTTATTATCACTTTAAAATATTTTAATAGTATGTGAAAATTTATAACTCA
>NW_027527544.1:69432-78492 GCF_008692635.1 Crocuta crocuta | reverse complement strand
CAAGTCTGCTGACAAAATGATGTATAAACAGGGAAAAATGTTAGCTTTATAAGAAATATTTCAAGGTGAAAACTAGCCTCTATATGATAACTTCTGAACAAACACTAAAAACGGAAAATTGTTTTTTTTTTCATAAATAATTTTCCAGTGGGAATATTTTACCTTAACAATGAGTTAGGAAGTCTGAATTATAGTCTTGTTTAATTGCTAATTTACATATTACCTTGTAGGGGATATTAACATTTGCATTTAAATTTCTATTGAAGGAAAGCCAAATTTGTCCACAAGATAGGTCTCTTTGGCATAAGAATTATTTTAGGCTGGTTATTTTTAAGAAATAGCAGACACCGAATGAGCTCTAAAAACTGAGTACACGGACATCTGGCTGGTTCAGTCAGTAGAGCATGTAGCTCTTGATCTCAGGGTCACAAGTTCAAGTTCATGTTGGACTTAGAGCTAACTTAAGAAAAAATTTTTTTAAAAAAAGTAGAAATTACCCTTAAGTAAGAGACATCTACATTTATAATTCTCTCTCTCTCTCTGTACCAAGATACTAAATCTCTAGAAACTTATTAGTGGAGAAGACAGGGACTTAAATCTGCATAACAACCATACCCATGTTTATTGTGTTTGCCTGATAACCTCTCATTACTTCCCTCCCTCCAACATCTTTTGTCTTTAGCTGGAGATGTTATTTAAGGCAGTGGCTTGGGCCATCTCTTGGAGTTACTCAGTATTTCTAGGTCTCTCCCATATACACAGGAGGTATACATATCATTAAACTTTGTTTGTCTCTTGTTAGTCTGTCTTTTATTACAGCGTGTCTCAGCCAAGAACCTAGAGAGGTAAGGGAAAAATTATTTTTCCTCCCCTACACCCTATTTACAAAACAAAACAAAAAAAAACNACTTTTTTAATTTCTGAGAGAGAAAGAGAGAGACAGCGTGAACAGGGGAGGGTCAGAAATAGAGGGAGACACAGAATCTAAAACAGGCTCCAGGCTCTGAGCTAGCTGTCAGCACAGAGCCAGACGCGGGGCTGGAACCCATGAACCGTGAGATCATGACCTGAGCCAAAGTCGGATGCTTAACCGACTGAGCCACTCAGGCACCCCTCCTCTCTTAATTCTTTCAATAATACAAAAAGGAATATGTTGTATCTCCATTTTACAGACAAGAAACATGAGTTTGAAATATGTAAATTAGTCCATATTAATATAGCTATTAAGAAATCCAGGTAGGGGCACCTAGGTGGCTAAGTCAGTTGAGCAACTGACTCGTGATTTCAACTTAGGTCTTGATCTCATAGTTTGTGGTTTTGATCCTCTCTCTCCCTCTCTCTCTCCCTTGCTTATGTTCTCTGTCTCTGTCTCTCTCTCTCTCTCAAAATAAATAAATAAACTTAAAAAAGAATCCAGTTGGGGTGCCTGGGTGGCTCAACTTGTTACACATCCAACTTTTGGTTTTAGCTCAAATCATGATCTCACAGTTTGTGAGTTCGAGCCCTGCGTTGGGCTCTGTGCTGACTGTAGGGAGCCTACTTGGGATTCTCTCTCTCTTCCTCTCCCCTCATTCTTTCTCTTTCTCAAAATAAATAAATAAACTTAATTAAAATATCCAGTTAGAGTCCAAACTGAGGATTTTCTAGCTCTATGATAGATGCTTACCATTCTGCTACTGCATATGTATATATACAGCTACTTAGAAGACGTGAAAGACGTGTACTGTGGATTAAAGCAAATACTATTATCACTGCTTGAAATATATTACAAACTGGGAAGGAGTCTATCTCAAAAATTATATTAGCTTTCCTCTGCTGCTGCTAAGGTGCTCAGTCTTTCTGAGCAAGGAGGCTAAGGCCATGTTGAGGTGAGCCCCTCACTTTGTCTGGCCATTAGCACCATACCAGGCAGCATCTGCTCAGCACTCACCTGCACTGTGGCCTCCATGTTGGAGCTTGCCTGCATCTACTCGGCTGAGTAGACGAGGAGGTGACTTTCATGGAGGATAATATCAATGCCCTCATTAAAGCAGCAGGTGTAAACGTTGAACCTTTCTGGCAGGGCTTGTTTGCAAAGGTCTGACCAATGTCAGCATCTGGAGCCTCATATGCAAGGCAGAGGCTGGTGGACCTGCCCCAGCAGCTGGTGTTGCGCCAGCAGGAGGTTCTGCTTCTTCTACCACTGCCTCCCCAGCTGAGGAAAAGAAAGTGGAAGCAAAGAAAGAAGAATCGGAAGAGTCTGATGATGACATGGGCTTTGGTCTTTTTGACTAAACCCTTTCTGTAAACTGTTCAATAAAAAGATCAACTCTTAAAAAAAAAAAAAGATTACTGTTGGGGTGCCTGGGTGGCTCAATCGGTTGAGTGTCTGACTTCAGCTCAGGTCATGAGCTCACCACTTGTGAGTTCGAGCCCCACATTGGGCTCTATGCTGACAGCTTGGAATCTGCTTTCGATTCTGTGTTTCTCTCTCTCTCTCTCTCTCTCTCTCTCTCTCTCTCTCCTTCCTCTGCTCTAGTGCTCCCTCTCTTTCTCTCTCATTAAAAAAATTATATAAAAAAGATTACTGTTTAATAGACACTAGATGATAAGGAAGACATATATTATTTCACCAGTATTAAAGAGATAGAATTTAATTAAATAGAACACAAGCATATAATGGAGAATAAAGGGAAATATTCATCTTTTGGAATATCTGACATTAATGAATACTAAACATTTTTGTCATAATAGGGGATAAAATCACCAATATCAGAAATTAAAAAAAGAGACATCAGTACAAACCTTGAAGACATTAAAAACACCTAAAATGATATTACAAATAGCTTTTCAACAATATATGTGGGAATTTAGGTTAAATTTTAAAAGTCATGAACACCAATTACCAAAAGTGATGAAAGAAGACATAGAAGGGGTACCCAGGTGACTCAGTTGGTTAATTAAGCCTCTGACTCTTGATCTTGGCTCAGGTCATTATCTTGAGGTTTATGAGACCAAGCCCTGTATAGGGCTCTGCACTGACACCCGTGGGGACTGCTTGGGATTCTCTCTCAATCTCTCTCTCTTTCTCTAATAAGTAATTTAAAAAAAAAAAAAACATTAGGGGCACCTGGGTGGTTCAGTGGGTTAAGTGTCTGACTTCAGCTCAGGTCATGGTTTCACAGTTTGTGAGGTCGAGCTCTGCATCAGGCTCATTGCTGTCAGTGAGGAGCCCACTTTGGATGCTTTGTACCCCTGCTCTCTGCCCCTCCGCATCCCAAGTTTGTGCTCTCTCTCTCTCTCTCTCTCTCTCAAAAATAAACATTTTTTTTTTTTTTAAAAAGGAGGGAAGAGACTATGTTATAAAGAAATCCGAAGTTTCTAGTCAACATAAACCACCAAGAGCTGTGAAAGTTAATATAGGACTGCAGTCAGCGGGTAATGGATCAAGTATGGGCAGAACATAAGTTAGTGTAGAGGCTGAGGACAGGCAGCCCTATGATGGGCTGCTTTGGCATGAAGATTATTCTGAGCTGAAGGCAACTGAGACCCTACAGCCTCAAGAGAGAATTTTGTCCCTCTCTTAAGTACCCAGGAGAATCTGTAGTGGGGGTCTTTCCCAGAATAAGGGTTATTAGCAGAGATAAGTTTTATCTGAGTGACCCATCTGTATGGCAGGGCAAACATCTATTTACCAAATATCTGCTTCTTATTGCTTATGAATTGTATGCCTTTCCTCTGGAGTCCCAGACCCCTACCCCCACCTCCTTAGTTCAGGATGACACACATACTCATTTTGCCTGTCTTTGGAATTTCCAGGTGCATGTGGATTCCCTGTACGTATGCTATTAAATTTTATTTTCTCCTGTTAATCTATCTCATGTCAATTTGATTCTTAGTCCAGCTAGAAGCACCCCTGAAGGGAACAGAAATTCTTGCTCCTTGACATTAGAAAATAGAAAGTTTATTGATTCGTGAGAGGTCTTCCGGGATACAGAAGTTAACACCTTGACAAGGACCCACAGCTATTGTATGAATATGCTGAAGTATGGCAAAAGCAATAGTCTTTATAATTGAGCTAGAAAATGCAGACATAGCATTGCAGACAGTGGGGAGAGGTATTAAAATGCTTAAAAAGAGGCTCCTGGGTGGCTCAGTTGGTTAAGCATCTGACTCTTGATTTTGGCTCAGGTCAGGATCTCACAGTTTGGGAGTTGGAGCCCCACATGCTCCTCTGTGCTGACAGCACACAGCCTGCTTGGGATTCTCTGCCCGTCCCCACTCATGCACTCTCTCTCTCCAAACAATAAACATTAAAAATAAAATAAAATAAAAATAAATGCTCATTTAAAAAATTAGAAAAGGGACACCTGGGTGGCTCAGTTGGTTAAGCATCCAATTTCAGCTCAAGGTCATGATCTTGTGGTTTGTAAGTTATAACCCCAAGTCAGGCTCTGTGCTGACAGGTCAGATCCTGGAGCCTGCTTCCAATTCTGTGTCTCTCTTTCTCTCTGCCCCTCCTCCACCCATTCTCTCTCTCTCTCTCTCAAAAATAAACACAAAAACCTAAAAAATGAATAAAAATTAATTAAAAAATTAAATATTTAAAAAACTCATAAAATGCTCATAGCAGACTAGAATATTTTGTTACACTATGTAATATCAGAAAAGCCACCATGATGTGTCTGTTTCACAATAAGGCCCAGAGGATACACCTTATACCAAATGGTAAAAAAATGGTGGTGATACAATCATACCACTAAAAATTTTAGTGGCTATTCTCCTCTGCAGGTAAGGGCTGGGGTAAGATATGCTATTACAGAATTGGGCTCAGGGCATCTGACTGGCTNTGGGAATTCAGGTTTGGGCCCCATGCTGGAGGTGGAGATTGCTCAAAAATAAAATCTTGAAAAAAAGAACTGGATTCACGATAGCAAAGAAAGTGGTAGGAACTTAAAATAATAAACAAGTGGCAGTATGTAACGATCAGGAGTCAGATGGATTAAATTATTATTTTGAGCANCCAGGAGGGTCTGACCTATAGAAGGTCATGAAGGTGATTAGCAGAATACAATCTCTCTCAGAGCCAAATAGATGGGACTCTGACAAGGGTTCTGTTTGATCAGTACACTCAAAAGAAATCAAGACTAGATTATTAGGAACCTTATTACTTAATGTAAGTCACCATCCCTTGCTCAGCTTCCAGAAATGAGCCCGCTTTAACACCCATAACTCTTGGGTTGAAGGAGAAGCCTGGTTCCCAGGAAGCAGGACCCTTCAAAACACTGACAAGTAAATGTAATAATTCTTTCAGTGCTTTCCCAGGTAGAACTATGGTCATTTACTTAAGTAGCTCTTCCTTGGGGTACATAAATATACAAACATCTCAAGGACTATTGGACATGGGTTCCAAACTAATGTTGGAATCCAAAAATTCGATGCATCGCATGAACCTCCATTAGGGTAAGGACATATAAAGGCCAGATAATAAATAGAGTCTTGAGGCACCTGGCTGGCTCAGTCAGTAGAGCAAGACTCTTGATTTCAGAGTCATGAGTTCAAGCCCCATGTTGGATGTAGAGTTTACTTTGAATGAATGAATGACTGGCTGAATGAATGAATGGAGTTCTGGCCCAGCCCCATCTCACAGTTCATTCTTTGGGCACACAGTAGAAAATTTGCAATCAGAACAGACAATGTTGACAGTTGGCCAAACCCCACATTGGTTTCTTGGCCTGTGGGGTAAGAACTACGATAATGTGGAAGGCCAAGTAAACACTTTCGAAACTACCTCCATTCTCAACCAAGCCAGTAAATAAAAATCTTACATTCCAAGGGTAGCAGCACCTATAGAATGCAGGATTGGTGGTCTCCATCATATATCCGTTTAATTTGTCAGTCATGTACTTTCAAAATCCAAACACATTCTGTATTGTATTAACGGACTAATGCAAACTTGAACGTTTACTATCCCCAACTGCCACCACTGTACCAGAAGTGGTGTCTTTGCTAAAGCAGATGAACCCAACCAAAGTACATGGTAAGCAGTCATTTTCATGTTTCTGTCAAAAGGAAGGATTATAGTTTGCATTTACAGGGAAGAGATAACAGTATATGTTCACAGTCCTGTTCTAGGTCTATAGTAAACTTCCTACCCTTTGATGTTATATACTCTGAAGACACCTGAACTTTCTGCACGTTCTACAGAACATCAAACATTTCCAACATATTGACTCGAGCTTGCTAGCTAGACCAGTGTGAAGTAGCAAATATGTTGAAAGTCCTGGTAGGGTGAGTGCATTCCAAAGAGAGGAGTCCACACCATTGGTAAAAATGTTAAGGGTCAGTGGTCTGAGATATGGCAGCACATCTCCTCTGTAGGTGAAGGGCACATGGTCACATCTCAAACATTCCTCCACAAAAAAGAAAGCTCAACTCCTGGAAAGCCCTTGGGCACAAAGCACAATCCATGACTGACAATACTGTTTCAGCCCGTATATTGAGTGACATAAAATGGTCTCAGCTGTGAGTGGGGCGCAGAGCAGAAAAGGGCTCTGCATCAGAAAGAGGCTGTAGTCCAAGTGTTTCTTTTTTTTTTTTTTTTTATTTTGTTTTTACTTATTTCTAGGAGAGAGNACTTTATGTCACTATAGGTACGAAAGTTGACAAAAGAGGCAGCCTTTTTTTTTTTAAGATTTTATCTTAGTTCACATACAGCGTTGCATTAGTTTCAGGTGTACAATAATAGTGCTTCAACATTTCCATACATCACTCTGTGCTCATCATGACGAGTGTACTCCCGAATCCCTAGCACCTATTTAACCGACCTCCCCCCCATCTCCCCTCCGGTAACCATCAGCTTGTTCTCTATAATTAAGGGTCTGTTTCTTGGTTTGTCATTCTGTAAAAAATACTATTTAGAGTTTATGGCAAGCCCTAATAAAAGACTCATAACACGGATTCCTTAGGGCTCTGGAGCAAGGCTGTATCATCTGCAGGTGAGAACTGTACACAATTCAAAAAGTGGTTTCTGACCTGCTTTATGACATCAATATATTTTGTGAATACAGCCGTTATTATGTAGAACTTCTATCACTTCTTTCCTCATCATTAGATCATGCTATGCATTTTTTTTTTAGCAAGATTACAGTAGTGATATGTATCCTTTTTGGTGCAACATATCAGGAAGCATATGACTGGTAATGTTGTTTTTGACCCCTTGGTTAAAATGATGCCTTCCAGGGTTCTCCATCATATTATCCTTTTCTTCTTTTTTTGAGGAAGATTCTTCCAAATGATGTCACTACCTTAGTGCACTGTGGACTTTCACTCACTAGTTTTAGAATCTGTTCATGATTTTTGGGGTGCCAGGGTGGCTCAGTTGGTTAAGTGACCAACTCTTGGTTTCAGCTCAGATCATGATCTCGCAGTTTGTGAGTTCGAGCCCCATCCTGGGCTCCACAGATGGCAGCATGGACCCGCTTAGGATTCTTTCTCTCTCCTTTTCTCTCTCTGCTCCTCCCCTCACTCAGGCTGTCTCTGTCTCCCTCAAAATAAATAAATAAACTTTAAAAAGTTAGAATCTGGTGATAATTCTTGCCTGGATTAATTTTTACCATGATGATTATCAAATTTATTTCTTCTACATTTAGTAGTTGGCTTTCTACTACAAAGCATAAAGCGCCATTCTTCCACATTTTTCCAACAAATTATTTAGGTTCTGCTTACCCAACTACAATGTAAGGGGTAGATTCCCCCACCCCAACAAGTAATTAATTTTCAAACACCAGCTGGGTGCCCTACAATTCAAATGAATCCAACCAGAAGACAGCATCAGATCCCATAGGATGAGGGCTGTCCTATAAAGCTGCCCCCACTTTAACTTCAGATGCCAGTCATAAACCCAGGTGATCACCTGTGCTTCAGATCAACTGGATATAGATCGGAAGTTCCAAAGAACCCCACCCTGGGTTGGATTAATTTGCTGGAACAGCTCACAAAACTTAGAAACATTTATGGTTGACCTTTGAATAATGCAGGGCTTAGGGACAGCAACCCTCCACGCAGTTGAAAATCCCTATATAACTTTTGACTTTCCAAAACTTAATCATTAATAGCCTACCACTGACTGGAACCCTTACCAATAACATAAACAGTCGATAACACATATTTTATATGTTACATGTATTATATATTGTCTGTCTACAATAAAATAAGCTAGGGAAAATAAAATATTAGGAAAATCCTAAGGAAGAAAAAATAGATCTACGGCACTGTACTGATAAAAGAAAATCTGCATTTGTAAACAGACCCACACAGTCCAAACCCATGTTGTTCAAGGGTCAACTGTACTTACTAGATGACAAGTTTATTATAAAAAGATATACCTCAGGAACATCCAGATGGAAGAGATGCATAGGGCAAGGTATGGGACAGGACCAGTTCCCTGCAGGAGCACTAGTCTCCCTAAATCTCCATGTGTTCACCAACCCAGAAGTTCCCTGAACCCTGTCCTTTTGGGATTTTATGGAGGTTTCATTGCATGAGCAAGAGTGATCAAATCATTGGCCACTGGTGATTGATTTAATCTCCAGTCCCTCTCCCTTCCTGGAAATCAGGAGTAGGATGCAACGGTCTGACGTCTCACCACGTGGTTGGTTCTTTTGGCGACTAGCCCCCATTCTTAGTTGCTTCCAAAGTCACCTCATAACATAAACTCAGGTGTGGTTGAAAGGCATTTGTTATGAATAACAAAAAATATTTTTATTGCTCCCATCACTTAGAAAATTCCAAAGGTTTTAGGAGCTTGAGGTCAGGAACTGGACAAAGACCAAACACAGATTTCTTATTACAAATAAAAATATCACACATGTCAAAACCTACTTATAGGTTTATCTATCTAAAAAGCCTTCTATATGGGGCGCCTGGGTGGCTTAGTCGGTTGAGCGTCCGACCTTCGCTTAGGTCATGATCTCGCGGTTCGTGGGTTCGAGCCCCGCGTCGGGCTCTGTGCTGACTGCCGGCTCAGAGCCTGGAGCCTGTTTCAGAGTCTGTGTCTCCCTCTCTCTCTAACCCTCCCCT
>NW_027527544.1:67636-68902 GCF_008692635.1 Crocuta crocuta | reverse complement strand
CTTAGTCGGTTAAGCGTCCGAACTTCGCTTAGGTCATGATCTCGCGGTTCGTGGGTTCGAGCCCCGCGTCGGGCTCTGTGCTGACTGCCGGCTCAGAGCCTGGAGCCTGTTTCAGAGTCTGTGTCTCCCTCTCTCTCTAACCCTCCCCTGCTCACGCTGTCTCTCTCTCTCTCTCCTAGAAATAAATTTAAAAAAACAAAAAACAGAAAACCAAAAACCTTCTATATATCTATACCTCTATGTACTCTCTGGCTTTGACTTGCTTTTTCTTGTTCTTAGAAATACCCCATTAGCTGATGAAAAATCAAGTATTTTCCCTTCCACAATTTCTTTTTTTTTAATATTTTAGTTATTTTTGAGAGAGAAAGCTTATTGCAGGAGGGGCACAGAGAGAGGGAGGGATAGAGGACCTGAAGTGGGCTCTGCACTGACAGCAGTGAGCCCTATGCAGGGCTCGAACTCAGAAACCATGAGATCATGACCTGAGCCGAAGTTGGATGCTCAACAGACTGACTGAGTCACCCAGGTGCCCCTTCCCTCCCACAATTTCAACTTTATTTTTCTTCTACTATCTAAAGCAAATATCAATATGCCCTTTTCTGATTAAGTAGGAAAGGAAACCGTCTAAGTTTTTTGTGATCTTGTTTTGCTTGATAAATATTGATTTTATCATCTTTGGCTGGAAGGTATTTTATTTCTTTCCGAGATTCCAGCTTCTTTTATATCCTCCTTTTATCCACTGAATATTATTAAATTTGTAGAATTCAAATAGATGAAATAGTAACATATAATCTACTTCTGTGTTCTACATCCATTCTTTCCATTCTGCTGGATGTTTGCTTATTTGCTTTCTTCAAATATACATAACACACCATTTCACACTTCTATAAAGACTCAGTCAAACTCCTCTACAGGCATGGGTGTGATCTTTAATTTTTTATAAGAGCGGCATGAAACTTTGTTCAGAGTAAAATTTTAGAAATCAGATTTACTCATCCATTGAACACTTATTTTCACCCACATTCTTTCTCTGACTTGTAATAATGGAAACTGAAAATTACCCAGTAAAATTCTGAGACAGGATGTATATAAATCTAGCAAAATAAACCAGATGAGAAGCAAACCAAAGATCATGATTTTTCTATGCTAGACCCTAGGGTAATTCTGGAATCAAAGCCTTCAAGCAGATCCCTATTAAGATATTTAACATAAAACTCACTTTCTTATTTCTCTTAACTTTGTCCACATCTATGTCAATAGTCCTCT
>NW_027527544.1:61565-67583 GCF_008692635.1 Crocuta crocuta | reverse complement strand
ATAGTCCTTTTTTTAAGTTTCCTGAAGGTACTAACTGAAGGAGTGAGAAACCTAGAAATGGAGACTGATTGGTAACATCTAGTATGGAGCCTGTCTCCCAATTTTGCCCAGCCCTGGCCTTTCTCTCCACCTCACCAGCAAAATAACTTTCCAGCCACTTCTGTCCTCTTAACATCAAGCAAAGGTTTCAGATGTGGACCCAGATAGGAACTAAAAGTTAAGAATATGAGGGGCACCTGGGCGCTTCAGTTGGTTGAGCGTCTGAGTCTTGATTTCAGCTCCGGTCATGATCCCAGGGTTGCGGGATGGAGTCCCACATCGGGCTCTGCACTGGGCGTGGAGCCTGCTTAAGATTCTCTTTCTCCCTCCCTCCCTCTCTCCTCCTCTCTCTCTCTCTCTAAAAACAAACAAACAAACAAACAAACAAACAAACAAATTCTTTGGGAAAAAAAGCCCAGTCTAAATTCGTTTGGAATTCATCTTTAAATCACAGTCCAGCTTAGCATCCCTTGACCAACAGCTCCTGAAGCTAAAGAGACTTTATTCTTTGAAGTTGAGCTCCTTTATTTGACTTTAACAGCTATCTTCCTTTACTGAAGTGTTTTTGACTTTCTAGTTTTTTAAGTTTATTATCTATTTTGAGAGAGAGAAGGCATGAGTGGGGGAGAGGCAGAGAAAGAGGGAGAGAGAGAGAACCACAAACAGGCCCTGCAAGGTCAGTGCGGAGTAAAGCCATAAACTGCGAGATCATGACCCGAGCTGAAGTTGGACGCTTAACTGACTAGCCACCTAGGCATCCCTGACTCTTTCAATTTAAGTTTTTCTTTTTTGAAAAAAAAGGGCAAATTATCTAATAGAAGATATAAAGACATGAACAGGTATTTCACAGAGCAAGAAGCATATACTGACCAAAACAACTGTGAAAAAGTGGTTAGCTGCATTAGTGAGCAAAGCAATGCAAATCAATACTAGAATGAAAGGCGATTTTGCACCCATTTTATTGGTAAAAGTTAAGAAATCTGATAATACTAAGTGTTGGAGAAGATCTAGATTATTGTAATCATTTAGACATTGCTAGAAGGCAGAAAGGGAAAGGTTAGGAGCTGAGGCCCCTGGGTAGAGAAAAACACACGTTTTGAAACAATGCTGGGAACACCTGACCACAAGCAATCTCCCTCAAGCATAAGATTCCTCTTAGGAATGTAACAGACACGACCTACTCCCCCTCAGGTTCCCCTCAGGAATTTGACAAACAAAATACCTAACTTAAATAAGCAAACCTGGGGTGCCTGGGTGGCTCAGTTGGTTAAATGTCTGACTCTTAATTCCAGCTCAGAGCATTAGCTCATGGTTTGTGAGTTCGAGTCCCACATCGGGCTCTGCACTGACCTCACAGAGCCTGCTTCAGATTCTCGATCTCTCTCTCTCTGCCTCTCCCTGACTTGCTCTCTCTCAAAAATAAATAAACATTAAAAAAAGTAAAATAAGTAAACTATAAAACTTATGTTATACGAGGGATCATACGGCCATAACCTGACTCCCCAGACAATGGAATCAAGCCAATCAGGAATGGACAANAAAACGCTGTAACAAGAGTCCCTTGCGTATAGCCACGGACATTCTCTTTCAAATGCCCCCACTCTGTAAAGAGGGCTTTCATACTATTCTTACTTTGGATCCTACACTCTAATAAACTTCGGCTGCTGCTCATTTTATTCTGTGTCCACCTCTTTATTCTTTGAAGTGGTGAGACCATGGACCCGGAGTACTGAGGTAAAAAATCCTGCAACGGTATCTTGCAAAGATGAACATTTGTATACCATGTAGCCCAGCCTGGTCATATACCCCAGAGAAACTTTTGCACACATTCTCTTCCTCCTGCATCACCACCACCATCACAAGAGACGTATGAGAATGTTCATGGAAGCTCTTAGTCATAAAAACCGGAAAGCAACTACCAGCAGGAGAATGGATAAACAGAACATACTGAACAGAAGTTGTATGCAATAAGAATGAATGTAAGCAGTGCAATTTTGAGTAAAAAAACCGAATCCCATAAGTGTCATGTTGTGAGATAAAATTCCGGCATCATAACTGATTTTTCCTGTCATTTCTGACAATTCTTTTTATTCGAACCACACAATCCTCCCCCATTAAAACAAGACCGGGAAAGGGAGGTTAGTCCCAGTTTCAGGCCCCAGAGGAATCGCAACCTACAGCGGAATGCGGCAGCAAAGGGGAAGATTGTTTCAGGACGTGGGAGGAAAACTTTTCTGTTACCCATCTAGGGGCCATGGCTGGTCTAATAATGAAAGTGACATGAGACAAATTAACAGAAGAAAAGACCAATTTAATTTCGTACAAATGGGAGCCCTGTGAAAACATGAGATCCACAGGCAAGTCGGACAGTTGAGGCATTTCTGTCATTCTGAGCTAAGGAATGGAATAGGGGCTTCAAAGAAGAGAATTATTCCTAGGACAGTAAGAGGAACAGATGTTTGGTAAATTAGAGGTTTGTCCTGTGTTGGGGAAGAAGACCTTGTGCCCTACGGTCCGGTCCTTCTAGCTGGACCTAGAATCATATTGACAAGAGACAGATTAATGGGAGAAAATAAAATGTAATAGGCATGTATATAGGGAATCCAGACAGACATGGAAATTTCAAAGACAGTGAGACAACAGGAAGCTCATATGAGCTAAAGAGACTGTAGGGTCTGAGGATACAAGGTGATTAAGACTATCAGAAAGAAGGTATAAGGAGATGTTTTAAATAACAAAGTTTGCCCTGTTAAGGCAGATGGATCGGGTTCTTAAGTGCAAAGGAGTCTCTCTCTCTCTTTTTTTTTTTTAAATTTATTTCTAGGAGAGAGAGAGAGACAGCATGAGCAGGGGAGGGTCAGAGAGAGAGGGAGACACAGACTCTGAAACAGGCTCCAGGCTCTGAGCCGGCAGTCAGCACAGAGCCCGACGCGGGGCTGGAACCCACGAACCGTGAGATCATGATCTAAGCGAAAGTCGAAAGTCGGACGCTTAACCGACTAAGCCACCCAGGCGCCCCAAAGGAGTCTCTTTTAATAGCTCTCTTCCTGGTGTAGGATGTTTCCTTTCAGATGTAAATTTAGGTAGCTGAAGGGGAGGCAGAGAGCTTTTCCTTCATCTTCTGGGTTTTGATTACCTTTAACTCAAAATAATCTTTTTGCCAAAGCAGCCCACCTTGGGCCAGCCCGCCCTCGGCCCTACGCCTGTCATACAGATAGGTCCTATAGATAAAAGTTCTCTCTTGCAATAGCTCTCTGAGCCAGGCCGCCTATCTAAAATTTTTTAAGTCATAAAGGGAAAGGTAAGTTTTTCTTAAGTCTGCTGGGTCTTGATTGCCTTCAGCTCAACATAATCTACACACTTAAGTGACGTATTATGGGGATGACATATTCTGCTCCCTTTCAAGTACCATCAATTTGGTGTTGGGTATTAAGAGCAAATCTCTAAAATAATCAAGAAAGATGGGGCTCCTGGGTGGTTCAGTCAGCTGAGTGCCTGACTACAGCTCAGGTCATGATCTCACAGTTCATGGGTTCAAGCCCCGTGTCGGGCCCTATACTGACAACTTGGAGCCAGGAGCCTGCTTCAGATTCTGTCTACCTCTCTCTCTGCGCCTCCCCTGCTTGTGCTCTGTCTGTCTCTCTCTCAAGAATAAATAAACATTAAAAAAATAATAATAATAATAAAATAATCAAGAAAGACATTCTAGGGTGAAACAACTGTTCAGAAAAAGGAGAAAGTTATCCAAAACATCATCACCCACAACCAAAGTTTATACTTAACAGTGGCTGGCTAANCCGACATCCAAGAAAGAATTCTTGAAGACATCTTTGGTGCAAAAAGGTGATTTTATTAAAGCATGCGGTCAGGATCTGTGGGCAGGAAGAGCTGCACTGTAAGTGTGTGGGGGGGTGACCGTTTTTTATGGAGTCAGGGAGAGCAAGTTCCTAAAGGCATTTTCATATGCTAATGTCACACAGATTGGAGGCCTAGCTATTGTCAAGCTAAGGTTGTTCTTCCCTCTAGCAGACCCTTAACAGGAAGACAGTAGGGAGTCCCCGGGCTTTAGGCTGTCGATGGGATTGCCTTTTTCTGGTAAACTGGTGGAGACACTCATCAGTTTTTTCTTTTTTTTTTTTCTTTCTTCAGTCCTTTCCTGTTCTGGGGCAGCCAGAGGGTCTAAGTAATAGCACACACATCCCACCTCTGTGTGTGTGCATGTGTGTGTGTGTGCGTGTGTGTGTGTGTGTGTGTGGTTTAAAGAATGGTTTAAAAGACTTGGAAGAGCTATTTTCAAAGAGAAGAAATGGCAGCACAGAAGATCGGGACTGAGACAGACTACCACACCCAGAATCTTTCTCTTGAAATAGTATCTGCAAGTTTCTCTAGCTTTGTCCTATCTCCCAATAAGGCGATGCATAAGGGCTGAGAGATGGTGACAGTCTGTAAAGGGCTTCGTGCCTGAGAGAAACAGGACACAGAACAGGCAGACGGACCTAAAGACTCTGGACATGATAGCAGAATTGGGAGTCAGGTGCCAGTACAGATAGCTGTCAGTGAGCAAAGGTGAATCAAGTGCCTTCCAGAGGACATCTGCATAAAGATGAGCTGAAAATACAGTTGCCGAAGTTTTAAAAAATACCATTATTCTACATGAGCCCTTGAACATATGTGCCACCCTAAGAGAAAGAGGGATATGCAAAAATCCTTAACCATCTGAGCTTAAATTTGATTTGGCTAAGACAATTCTGTAATGGTGATGGCTGAATTCAATGTTTTGCCTTCATGCTGAATTGGGACTCAAAATGAAGACCGAACATTTACAAAGTTAACAGAACCAGTATTTGCTTATGTGCGTTTTGTGGTGAATCCAGCACTGCCTCAAAGAGCTGGTTGGGCATCGCTAGTAAATTAAACATCCTGAGAGGGAGATCACTGGGGAATGGATTAGACCTGGGCAGAAGAACAATCGGAAGTTCAGTTTCTCGAGACGGTAAAATTGAAATGCAGACTAAACCTCAAAGTAGAGGAAGCTGGATATCAGCTGAGAGGTTTAGGGTACACATGCACATTTGGGGGGTTTTAGATAGGAGGATTTAAGGTTAGGGACCTGGGAATTAGATTAAATAAAGAGTAAACACAGACAGAAAAGAATGAATCTACATTCTGAATTCCAACATTTACAGTTAAGAGGACGTTATTCCAACAAAGGAGGTAGAAACGGCAGCAAATAAAGCAGTGGAGGGCACCTGGGCGGTTCAGCCAGTTAAGTGCTAGATGTTGGCTCAGGTCATGATCTCACGGTTCATGAGTTTGAGCCCTACGTGTGCAGAGTCTGCTTCAGATCCACTGTCTCCTTCTCTTTCTGTCCTTCCCTTGCTAGCTCTCTCGCTCTCTCTCTCAAAAATAAACAAACATTTAAGAAAACACACACAGTGGAATAAAAGAGGATTCTGTGGTGTCCTGGATGCCAAATAAAGTTTCAGGAAGGATGTGATCAACCACGTCAAATCCTAAGAGGGAAGATAGGGATTGAATAATGGCCATTCATTTGGCAACATGTGCATAATAGATAACCTTGTAAATGCAGGTTTTGTGAGTGTTGGAAATGAGAGCATTGTACAATAGTCCAACTCTGGTATAGTTAGTCTTCCTATTCTTACATGATTTTTCCAACAAAGTTTTGTTGACTTGGCATGAAGAAGCTCCTAGATAAGTAGGTTATTCATTCAAATACGTCTANTTATTTCACCTAGAAATTCTTTAAAAAATATTTTTAAATAATTATTTCATTTATTTTTGAGAGAGAGAGAGAGAGTGTGCAACTGAGCAAGGGGCAGAGAGAGAGGGAGAGAAAGGGAATCTCATATAGGCTCCACACTGTCAGCACCCCTCACCTAGAAATTCTTAAACTTTTGTCCTGTAACGTATCCACGTGTGTGTGTGTGTGTGTGTGTGTGTGTGTGTGTGTGTGTGTGT
>NW_027527544.1:51602-61543 GCF_008692635.1 Crocuta crocuta | reverse complement strand
AGTACATACTTTATTTAATTTCACCAGCAGGAAATCAAACACGTGTACCCTTTTACGATTTTTTAATACAAAGTTTTACCCCAGGGGCGCCTGGGTGGCACAGTCAGTTAAGTGTCTGAATTTGGCTCGGGTTATGATCTCACAGGTCATGAGTTAGAGCCCTGCACCAGGCTCTCTGTTGACAGCACAGAGCCCTCTTTGGATCTTTGCGCTCTCTCTCTCTGTCTCTGCCCCTCCCCCAACTAAAGAATTGTTTGCTAAAATTTCTAAGAAAAAAATGTCAGTTTCAGAACTTCTAGGGTTTCAGAGTTGTGGGCCTATGTTAGAATTCAGTGGATGGGCGCCTGCGTGGCTCAGTCAGTTTGGTGTTCAACTTTGGTTCAGGTCATGATCTCACGGTTATTGAGTTCGAGGCCCGCTGCTTTGGATCCTCTGTACCCCCTCTCTCTCTGCACCTCCCCCACTTGTGTGCTCACTCTCTAAAATAAATAAACATTTAAAAAAGAAAGTTTCAGGGGCGCCTTGGTGGCTGAATCAGTTAAGCATTCGACTTTGGTTCAGGTCATGGTTTCATGGTCTGTGAGTTCGAGCCCTGTGTTGGGGTCTGTGTTGACAGCTCAGAGCCAGGAGCCTGCATTGGATTCTGTATCTTCCTCTCTCTGCCTCTCTCCCACTCATGCTCTGTCTCTCTCTTTTTCTTAAAAATAAACATTAAAAAAATTAAAAAATAAAGCAAATTTCAGTTTATAAAAAAAGAATTCAGTGGAAGGGTTTCCTAGAATAAAGTTTGTGCAGCATTGACATATGATCTTGAGTTGGGGGTCAAGAACTAGTAGTAACCTTTGGGGTAAAATATGTACATGGCCATTCACTAAGTACAGTTCAATTGTGGCAGATGATATTTCACTCAAGCAATTACATGGATTCATATCATGAGAAAATAATATAGGAATATGCTTTATAATTTCCAAATGTTCTATGACTGTAAAGATGATGACATGAAAATGATATCAAACAGTGCTTTTGTGTGTTTTAAAAATGAAAGCAAAACTAAAATAAAGACATTACTAAACAATTTGGAAAAGGAAAATGAGGAGAGCAGATGGAGAGAAACAGGGTTTCCCTGAAACCTTCAGTAAAATAATGATCTAATAAACGAATATTAGTTTAATAATAAATAAACAACAGTCAAATACCTATTTCTTCGAATTGTGCCTTTAGTGTTATGGGAAATAGCTTCCCCATCCTTCTCCACTCCTCCAAAAACCCCCAAAAGCTGCCGTGGCTCCTTTGGAGATCATAGACAATGGAATATTCATCTTATAAAGGGAGCAAACTAGAGCCGTACAGAGCGTACCGTTAGAGAAAACCTGGCAGTAGGAAAGCCAGTGCCAATCTGTTTATGTAAGTCATCAGGCTTTCAGGCTGTTCATTCCATTCAAGTACGTGGGTCATAAAGAAGAGCTAAAATGCTGTATTCTTGTACTTGTAAACTGTTTTTCTAGCTTTCATAAGCAATTTTCCACCCAACAGTGATGAGTTGTCCTCACTCTTCAGTGAGATTCAACAGATGCAGGCAGGAGGTCTAATTTACTAACCAAAGCTTAACAGAGGGAAATTCCACAGGAATCTGTGATGAATTTGGAAATAGCAGTTAAAATAACTTAGTCCCACTTAGTTTATAGGTGGTCCCTGGGGATGGATGGCAGAGAGAAGGATGGGATTGGAAGGGGAGAAATGAGGGCCTCTAGTTCCAAAATGAACTACTTTTCTATACGGATAAAAGAAAATGGGGGCCTACACGTAAGGNTACCGACAGCTTGTTTCCCCAGCTAGTTTTTGAAGAGTTGAGTGGTGGTGTAGGAAGAGCATGGCCCATGGAGCAGGAAGTGTGATATGAGGATTTGTGCACTAGACCTGGTTAACTTGGACTGAGTACCAGCCCTTGCCGAGACTCAGCTTTCTTGTCTATGGAGTGAGAGTATTTCCCACACAGGTCCCACAGAATTATTGTGAGATACACATGAGAAAGTGTGAGAGGGCCACGTGTACAGGGTAAAGCAACACACAGAAAATCATTAGGATTTATTTTTAAGTTTGCTATAGGGGTGCCTGGGTGGCTTGGTCGGTTAAGCATCTGAATCTTGATTTACCACTCAGGTCATAATCAAGGATCCAGTCCTGTGTTGGGGCTCTGAGCTGACAGTATGGAGCCTGCTAGGGATTCTCTCTCTCCCCTTCTCTCTCTCCCACATGCGTGTGCACACACATGCTCTCTGTCTCTCTCTCTCAAAATAAGTAAACATTAAAAAACTCCAGGATTTGTAAAAAATATAAAAAATAAGAAATAATTTGCTACAAAGCAGAAAAAAGATTAGACCAGGATATAGACAAAATGCCCCCAGAAAAAAAAAAATAAAAGAATTTAGAANGAAGAATTGATGAATTATTTTCTGTACTATATTCATTCTCTTTACTGATCTTTAATTCACAGTCTTTTAGGTGTTTCCTCTACCCTTGGGGAAATGGTATCCTAACTTCTGTAACTCACTGTCTAAACATCTGAGTGACTTTCTTTGATCCTTGATTTTCTAATACTATAAGTACAACATAACTGATACATAGGATCTTGAGAAAGTCTATTAGTCATGATGGTAAGTGCTTATTTCTCTAGGCCCAGCTCACCAGTGCTGATATTGCTTCTACTTACATCATAGAACTTAGTTACATTTGTCATATATTTATGTGTTCATATTTATGCATCCTTGGCCAAGCTCTGAACTTGTGGAGGCTCAATAGTGTGTGTTATTCTTTTTATATTTCCCCATTACATTAGCTCAGACNCTAAAGGAAGAAACAGTATGTTTTTGTGTGTGTATGCTTTCCAGGACCTATTGTTCTTCTACCTTCATCTTTTACAGACTTCTTTATTTTCATTTTGTTTTATGGTTATATATTCTGGTCACTCTGTTACAGATTCTTTCATCCTGCTTGCGAGATGGTTCTTTGGGGTTTTTTTTGTTGTTTTTTTTTTTTTAACTTTCTCACCCAGAATGTTCTCCTAAATCTATGACAAAGTCACTATGAATCAGTCAGGCCCAAATGCACTGTTGGGGAATCCATCTCATCTTTTCTCTCCAGTTTATCCTTTGTGGGTTGAGACAAAGGTTTCACTGTTTGTTTGGTTTTTTGTTGTTGTTGTTTGTTTTTTGTTATTTTTTTATTTTATAGAGAGAGCAACCAAGCAAGGGAGAGGGACAGAGGGAGAGAGAGAATCTTAAGTAGGCTCCACACTCAGCATGGAGCCCAACACAGGGCTTAATCCTGCAATCTTGGGATCATGACCTGAGCTGAAATCAAGAGTCAGTCTTTCTACCAAATGAGCCACCCAGGGACCCCAGAGGCTTTCACTTTTTCTGAAAAGTCCTTCTCAGGCTGGGGACTTCCGTTTTCTTTGAGCCCAGATCTGCTTTCTCACTGGTTGGTCAGGGGCTTTTTAGCTCTTCCCCTGGGTTTGCCAGTTTGAGCTTTTTTTTGACAGCAGATGGCTCTTTGCCTATCTGACTACCCTCTTTGTCTTCTGCATGTTCTGGCTCATTCTTAGACTTCTGCTCATTGTCACTGATTCACTCACTACGGCTACTATCTGACTTCTCAGAATCTTCTGAATCGCTGGGCTCTATAGCAATGTAAACATCTTCTGAGATTTCATTTATGCCTAGCTGTGGGAGATGTGCCACCTGCTGCTGGACCAACTTGCTCAGCTTCTCCAGGTCCGTCTCGGCATTGCTTCAAACCAAGTGAAGATTCAGGATGCTTCCTGTGGTGGACTTTCTGTGTGTTTTCGTCATGATTGGCATTGACGCTTCAGGAGAGAAAGTTTTGGGACTGCTGGGTCAACTCTCTGGCTTGTGCCATGTTTGCCCAGGCTGGTGAAGTTGTGCTCTTGTCCAGGAAGTTCATGGACTCCTCACTGGCGATGAAGTGGCTCGACGTGGCTTTCTTCTCAGCATCTTGTTCCACGTCACAGCTTCTGTGTACAAAAGAGTTTGCACTCATTGGGAAGTGTGGCATATCTGACAAGAAGATCCTGCGGCCTGTGTCCCTGCTGAGCATGGGTTTTGCTCATCAGGATCTTGGAGGACACCGTCATGTCAAAGTTGAGCTTGAACCTCTCCTGCTTTCTACCTTGGTGTTGCTGCTGCCAGTGTTGCTGGGGCAGAGCAGCATTTGGTTGGGCATGGAGGGTTTATGTAAGGAAGAGTGATTAAAATCCCTAGACTTCCTGCATGCCCAACAGCCGACCAGATGGTTAAGTGTGAGACGTTTGATTCTGGCTCAAGCCATGGTCTCCCTGTTCATGAGATCAAGCCCCATCGGGCTCTGCACTGATAGCACAGAGCCTGTTTGGGATTCTAGCTCTCTCTCTGCCTCCCCCGACTCCCCGACTTGTGCATGTTCTCTCTACTGTTCTCTCTATAAATTTTATTTTTAAAAAAATATTTTATTTTTAAATTTTTTAAATGTTTTATTTATTTCTGAGAGAGAGAGAGGGAGAGAGAGAGAGAGACAGCGTGAGCAGGGGAGGGTCAGAGAGAGAGGGAGATACAGAATCTGAAACAGGCTCCAGGCTCTTAGCTGGCTGTCAGCACAGAGCCTGACATGGGGCTTGAACCCAGAACTGTGAGATCTTGACCTGAGCCGAAATTGGACACTTAACCGACTGAGCCACCCAGGCGCCCCAAAAGATTTTATGTTTAAGTAATCTCTACACCCAACTAGGGGCTCAAATTTATAACCCCAAGATCAAGAGTTGCATGCTATATTGACTGAGCCAGCCAGGTGCCCCTGAAGATGCATTTTGTCTTTTTCACAGAAAAAGGAATTTATTTAGACACGAGGTGGCAATTATTTATGGGAACCCAAGCCCTGTCATGTTGTCCAAAGAAATGAGCATCAACCTACCATCTCTATCCCGCAGAGCTTTTGCAGGCCAGAATGGGAACCCCTTCAGCTTTAGCCAGAGCAAAAGATGGGGATTACTACAAGTCTCCTAAAACCAGTTATCTCATCTTTTGCAAGCAGCTGGATATCTACTGAACACACTTTGGTTTCATTCATGTCATACTCACAGATTTTGACGAATACTTTTGGGCTATCTGTATCAGTTTGTGATTTCCTCCATTATAAATGATGCAGTTGTGCAGAATCCACTTTGCATTGGCCAGGAAAGCTGCTGTGCGGCCATACATTTTATTTCCAGCATTCTTTGTGAATGTACAAAGGACCATAGGACGGAAGATGCTTTTCACGTAATCAGGATGCTCTTCCAATGGAACAGCCTTCTGGAATGCATCCATCCTTGGCTGTTTCATTTTCTGAATGGCAAACTTGAGCAGGTAGGGTGAATGTTGGATGGTGAGCATTGTCATGACTTTACTCTGGGTCTTGATGCATTCTGCTTCTGTAAACTTTTCACATTCAGGAATTCAGCACAAAGCCTGTCCCCGTCTTGTTGTGACATCAGTCTCAGACACTTAGCATGACAGGCCTGGGGACAGAGCTCACAGCAAAGGACTTGGCCTTCCTGCTGACAAACCCAGCAGTAGGAATCATTCTGTCCATCCTGTGGTACAACATCAACAGGGTCTGCAGTGAGTGACTGCTTCATATACTAAAATGGACCATCTCTTAGTTCTGACTGGCCCTTCTTGTTATTGTTCAGTAAGCCAGGTTTCTTTTTTTTTTTTTTTTATGTTTATTTGTTTATTTTGGTGGAAAGAAAGAAGCAGAGAGAAAGGGAGAGAGAACCCCAAACAGGCTCCGCGTTGTAATTGTGGAGCCTGACATAGGGCTCTATCCAACGAACTGTGAGATCATAACCTGAGCCAAAATCAAGAGTCAGATGCTTAACTGACTGAGCCACCCAGGTGACTCTTTCTTTTTTAAAGTTTATTTATTTTAAGAGAGAGAGGGGGAGAGAGGGAGAGAGAATCCGAAGCAGGCTCCACACTGTCAGCACAGAGCCTGATGTGGGGCTCAAACTCACAAACCATAAGATCATGACCTGAACCTCAGTCGGAGGCTCAACCAACTGAGCTACCAGGTGCCCCTCCTCTGTTTCTTTTTACTGGGACCTGCTGATGTGTCCTGTGGCTGGTGGACATTGAAAGAATGTGGAGGGAGAGGGGACTTTCCTTTCTGGTCTCTTCTCTCTGTGGAGCCAGGCTCTTTGGAGCAATAGAGATATCCACGCCCTCTACCACCTCCTGTTCTGCTTTTATTTCCTTTTCAGCTGGGGCAAAAGAGGCAGAGTTATCAGTAGCTACGCTATTTATGCTGGATTCTTAAAATGGTGTCTGGCCACACTGCCTCATTCCTGTATTAAAGAATTATATTTTTGTTCACCACCAACAGAGCCCTGAACATTTACAATGAGTGTGACAAAACCGGTTTTCATAGGCCAAGCTAACAGCCTCGTGGTAGATAAGCTAATTTCCTGTTACAGCTCTAAGAATTGGCCTCAGAACTTCTCTGGTGCTGAGTGGGGAGTTTCAAGGTGAATGCTTTTTAGCTCAGGGGGAGAAAGGAGGGCATGGTGTCCAAGGCTGTGCCGGGGCAAGGACGAGTGGTTGCTTCCCCACCGGATGGTAGGTAGGTAATCCTGAGCAAGAGAAGAGCTTGGCAGTAAGGCCAGCTACAGTGCTGACATGGCTCCTGGCTGCTCGTTTATCTGCCGTGTCTTATTCTTTTTATATCTCCCCTTATACTAACTTAGCCTTCTGAACAAATTTCCTGTTCAGAAAGAAATTTAGAAATTTCCTTCTAGAAATTTCCTGGAGAAATGGCCTTGAGGCTAGATAGACCAAGAAGGTATAAGAACTTGGAGATCTGCCGGGAGCCGCACCGGCCTCTCTGGGTGGCAGTCACAGCAAGGAAGTATCAGTGTTTGCACAGCTCCTGCCATGAGAAACCAAAACTGGTATCTCCTTCTGCGACTACTGGCTCGTGTTGGAAATGAGGCTGCTGTTATTGCCCAGGCCTCACAAGATTCCATATCAGACCCATATTCTGAACACAGATACCTCATAAGGAAAAGCATATTCCTGCCTTTACAAAAGAGACTTTAGATGAAAGCTCTGTGGATGATTGTCAACAGGCTCTTCCTCTGGGCCGTGCAGATCCAAGACTTAGATAATGAAGGGGGTTAAGAACACAAGAGTTACAACTGAACCTGGCCCCAAGACAAAGAGCCTATTTTGGGGTTAAGAGCAGAACACAGCTACTACATATATCTTTGCTAATTGGTGAAGCATAGCAGTCCCTTCCTCAAGGCCTGCATTCCACAAACACCCTCCCTTACACTGGCAGCTGGGATGAGGATAGATAAGAGTAGCTAAAACATAAACCCAGGTGCAAAGACTGACACATTTAGGGCCCCCCTGGTAGTTTCCCCAAAGAAACCAATTCAGAAACATTCATCCTCTTGAGAGCCAGACAGAATGACTCCTAGCTTATCTATATACAATTTAACCTATATGTTATCCTGTTTTTCACTAAGAACATCCTGTTATTCTGCAATTGATATCACAAAAGGCCTCCCATTGTAAGAAATTCTTTTCTCTGTTGCTGATCTTTTAAATAAAGACACCAAAGCCGACAGGACAGAGATGCCTGCCTGGTGATCAGAAAGAATCTCGGGGCTCTCTCACTCTCTCTCTCACCGGCACCATCCATCCTTCAGGGACCCCTGGACCTGTCAGAGAGGCCTCTGACAGAGATCATCTCGGCAGAAGAAGTGAAGGAACCCAGAGTTCCAGAGGGAAGGCTGCAGAGAGCCATCATGATGTCAGACAGGGTGCTGGACCTTCTCAGTACATCCTGTCACAAGGAGGGACGGGATGAGAGTATGTCTCGTTACTGGCAATGTTAACCTTGGTCCCTTCATTAAGGTGGTGTCTGTCAGGTCTCTTTTCTGTGAAGTTACCATTTCCCCCTCGTTATTAATACATATCTTGTGCAGAGATACTTTGAGGTTAGGCAAATGACCTGTTTATTGTCATACTTCATCCTATTAATTTTACCATCCAATAATAATTTTCTCAGGTTTACCCAGAAATGGATATGTTTCTATTTCCGTCATTCCTGAGCCAATTATTAATTAGAATTTTACTCTTAGGAAGAGCTGTCCTCTCTTCACATTTCAGGTTATGGTTTGGTTTCAAAGAAGGTGAAACATCAGAAGTCATCAAACACGTTAGAGAGGACAATTTGTGAAAATACTATATCAAATGCTTTCTCATAATTCGCTCTGATTTCCACACACATGTCAGTGTGTGTGGCAGGCTGTGGTATATATGTGTACCTTGGACATATAGCCCATCTGCTCTTGAAGTCATGACTGACAAAGAGTAAATTAATGCCACAGGTTTGGCAGATCCAAGGGGAAATACAAGCCGACAATGCAGACCTTCTGTTGGGTAACATCATATAACATAATGGGAGACACAAGCCTAGCATGTTATATCCCAACAGTCAGCAGGAAAAATTGAAAGAAAAAAAAAAAAGAAAACACAGCTCTTTAGAAAAAAATACACTGTGGGGCTTCAGAAAACTGTTAGTTGAATTCATTTTTTATTTCATCTCAAAAGTAGTAAATGACAATTAATTTAAGCCTTTCTTCTTAAAGTACCCATATTCTGAAAGTGTGAATTCCTTTCACAGAATCACACTCTAATTGTCTAGGACAGAGAGTCTTAAATAACCTCCATATTTCAGATGAACTATCTTTGCTTCATTGAAGAGTGTCATTATGGGTGGTCTATTCCCTCGGACAGTTAAGAAACAAAAATACACACTTATGGTACAAATTGCCTTAGTGTGAAGCCTGATAGAATTTGGGATCTGAGCCAGGAACTTCCTCACTTTTCTGCCTCAAAAGGGCAGCAAAATCACATGAAAATCTTTCCCTGGCAAGGATCACACACTACATTAAAAGATTTTGCTACCGTGCAATTTTCCCAAAGGCACCGGTCGTTCTCAAAAATATTTATTTGAAGTGCTTTGAACTTGTTCTAACAGGTGAACACATGGTGGCAGAAATTGCAGATTGCCTACTCAGAAGCCATTTACAACCCCTTCTCCCTTGCCTTCCTTTACTAAGGAGACTGGAAAGCTAAATTAGTCGCTGGTTTGCTTCTCTTTCAGCCAGTGGCCAGATGAGAGGCAGTTCTGGAGATCAGTGAGATGTATGTAAAGTCTTCAAAGAAAGAGAGAAGGGGAAAAGCTTTGGGAGGAACAAGATTTGAGTTCTTCCTGCTTCATGGCTGAAATATGAGCAAAGGAGCATGGAGTGGGAATACAGAATGAGAAATGATTCCCTGAAGACATCCTATTATGCAAGCTACCTCCTGACAGGTTAGATGATAAAAATATGCCTCAATGTGTTTCAAGCACTGTTGCCGGGATTTCTTTTAAGATATCTCCTCACATAAAAAAGTGTTTTGGTGGTGGCGGCAGCGGGGGGCGGGGCGGGGGGCACCTGGGTGGCTCAGTCGGTTGAGCATCCAACTTTGGCTCAGGTCATGATCTCACAGTTTGTGAGTTCAAGCCCCACATAAGGCACTCTGCTGTCAGTGCAGGGCCTGCTTCAGATCCTCTGTCCCTCTCTTTCTCTGCTTTTCCTCTGCTTGCACTCTCTCTAAAAAAAAAGTGTTTTGGGGAGGCTGAAAAAAAAAAAAAAACAAACCAACTTGAACAACTTAATTAGTGATACAACAAATGTTTAAATTTCACCAGCATAGAGGATTCAAATTCAGATTGCTTAGGGCATATATTTTTATATATATTATTTCACATACAAATATCTATTGCATATAGAAGGAATAAAAGCAGTTACAGAAAATAAAGGACTGATTGGGACTCCTGGGTGGCTCAGTCGG
>NW_027527544.1:51129-51491 GCF_008692635.1 Crocuta crocuta | reverse complement strand
AATGTCAATTATATATGCACACTTTTGAAATGGAAGTAAAATGGAATATATTAGTTAAGAATAAATTGATGAATGTTACTGTGATTATGTAGGAGGGAAGGGAATATAAATCTGACAAAAACTATCAAAATCGCAAAAGTACATATCCTTGGAATCAACAATTCTACATTTAGGAATTTATTCTGAAGATATACTTGTGTGCATTCTTGGGAAATCATACATGCACAGGATTATTCTTTTTTTTTAGCGTCTATTTATTTTTGAGCAACAGAGAGAGAGAGAGAGAGAAGGGGACAGAGGGCCTGACAGGGGGTTTGAATTCATGAGCCACAAGATCATGACCTGAGCTGAAGTCAGATGCT
>NW_027527544.1:44361-51114 GCF_008692635.1 Crocuta crocuta | reverse complement strand
ACTAAGCCACCCAAGTGCCCCTTTTTTTTTTTTTTTTTTTTTTTAGTAGGCTTCATGCTCATCGCAGAGCCCTTTGCAGGGCTTGAACTCACACCCTGAAAGTAAGACCTGAGTTGAGATCAAGAGTTGGATGCTTAACCAACTGAGCCACGTAGGTGCCCCTACACAAGATTATTGTTGCAGCATAGCTTATAACAGCAATGTGGTGATAAATGTTCATAAATAAGGGATTGTCTCTGTAAATTACTGTCCATTCATAGAAGAAAATATCACTGAAAAGAATGAATTCAGTCATCATGTACTTATATGAAGCAATCTGCAACTTGTTTCAGGTAAAAATGGAAAAATGCAGGAAAAAGAAAGGAGGGGCACTATATGGATATACCATACACTGGGTGTATAAAATATACACATATATATATAGCCCCTGGTATAGACGGAACTGTGGAAGAAAGTGACATTTGCTGCTTTTGGTGATTTAGAGTGATGTGTGGGTAATGTGACTAGAAACAGGTAGGAGAAAAAATGTGAACCTATTTTTTTGAATTATAAGTAAATGTGTAAGCTATTACTTATCTTACAAAATATGTTAGTGAAAATCTCAAATATTCTTTTCAAAATAACTGAGCACATGTAAGCTTGTTCTGCTCTCTCCTGCATGCAATGAATCACATCATACTGTCAAAGGAAAATTTTTAAATGCTTAAACCAATATATAAAGTCCTACAGCTTTATTAATGCAACGGGCAAGCCAGCTTAATTCCAAATTGCTTCCTGGTGGATCTATGCTAATTCAGTGTTAGAAGCAGTGTGAAAATGTTTTTACTTAATGTCACACTTTTTACTTTTTAGAATCTTTTACAAAATGAGCATTTCTGTTTTAAGACAGAGCTTATATAATAGGTCCACTTTTCAGTTATGAATACAGCATGTTGATCCCATTAATTGAGCCACCCACAAATTGATATTCCTCAATTAATTTTGATGACCAGCAAAGTACAAGTACCCAACAAAATTTATATATTTTTGAAAGTTTATTGATTTATTTTGAGAGACAGAGAGAGACAGAGAGAGTGAGAGAGAGACAGAGAGAGAGTGAGTGAGCAAGGGAGGGGCAGAGAGAGAGGGAGAGGGAGAGAGTCCCAAGAGGGTCCACACTGTTAGTGCAGAGCCTGACTCAGGGCTTGAACTCCCAAAACTGTGAGACCAAGAGTTAGATGCTTAATTGACTGAGGCACCCAGGGACCCCACCACCAAAATTTATTTTTAACTTTGCCAGCAATTTAATAAAAGATCTCATGGGCATGTAATCTCTAACAGATACAAATGGCAGGATTAAAATATAAAAATGTGCAAAATTTCAGTAACAGAAAAATTCCTATTATGTTACCCTCCACATGAGAGGTTCTTCTTAAATGATTTGAGGTGTGTTCCCCTACAGAACTTATAAAATGTATCCTTGTCCAAACTTATCATGTAAATCGTCTTCTCATGTAAAGAAAGATCAACATAAGGGAAATGCACACATCCACAGGACCCAGAAACACCAGCTTGTTCAAATATCCTCCAGAGAGAGCTTCCTGGTTTGAGACCTTTGAGGACTTTATTACTTTTTAAAGCTTATTTATTTATTGAGAGAGAGAGAGAGAGAGAGAATGCAAGTGGGGAAGGGCAGAAAGACAGGGAGGGAGAGAGAGAAACCCAAGCAGGCTCCACACCACCAGCTCAGAGCCTGATACGGGGCTTGAATCCACAAACCTCGAGATCTTGACTTGAGCCGAAGTCAGTCGCTTAGCCAACTGAGCCACCCAGGCGCCCCTCAAGGACTTTATGAAAGTCTGGACATTAACAAGCTTCACTCATTAAAAATGCACATTATGCTTGGCTTCATTTATAGAACCTAGTTATGCTCATCAAGGATGAGATCTGCAAGTATTCTTTAGTCAGCTGCCCTCATTCCTATCCATCCCATTCACAAAACCAAGTACGTCAACAACTCCAGAGGCACATGGTGGATGCTCAGTAAATACTGAATGGGTGAGGAATGAGTGAATGGGTAATAATAAAGTATATTTTTATAATACTTTACTCCTCCTCAAATGTGTTTGCATAATTACTCCATTTACTCTTCACAGTACTCATATAAAAAGGCAGGGATGGGGTGCCTGGCTGGCTCAGTCAGAAGAGCACGTGGCTGGTTGATCTTGGGGTTGTGAGTTTGAACCCCAAGTTGGGTATAGAGATTACTTAAATTAAATACATAAATAAATAAATAAACTTAAAAAAAGCAAGGTTTTTAGGTGATGTTTTACGCATGATGAATTTGAGGCCCTACGAGGTGTAAATGCCTTATTCAATGTGACAGGAGTGACACAACTAAAATACTACCAAGGCCCCATAACATGCCATTGCCACTTCCATGATGGTAGAATATCAGTAATGGCATCCATCAGAAGCAGCAAACGGGGGGAGTGGCCCCTTGACTCCTCCGTCTCTAAATGTTAGTGCTTCGGCCTCCACTTTAGCTCTTACTTTAGATATATAAAACAGCAAAGGCTTTGCCTGGAATGCTCTTAGCTGTTAAGATTCCTGACATCACACTCAGCTACCTGAGAGGCCCAAACACTCTCTCTAGCTTTGAGAGAATCCCTGCAGCCACATGTGGGTTCTGAAATGTTGGTATGAAGCCAACAAGCTATAATCTTAAACCCAATTCCAATATTGAAACGTGATATGATGTAACCCCTTCATAAAGTGATAATGCATAACACTGATTATTCTACTGGGAGGTATTAACATTAAGGTCTGCCCTCCGAGGAAGAACAATCCCTTTGCTCTTTAACAGGTACCACTCTCTTCCCTCTGGATATTGGTACTGCCCCCTACTATATTAAATCATGCAGAAATCACCACGGATTATCATGAATGTCAGCATTAATGTCAGCCCCGGTGGGCAACAAAGCCAACATCTGGGAGTCTGCAGAAAGGGAGCAGCTCTCTCGGGAAAATCAGGCAGAGTTCTGTGATGTGCCTGTCAAAATTCACATCAAGACTGATGTCATAGAGTAAGAAATAAGGGAAACTCGGGGGGAGGGGGACATCATGAATCCGAAGAGTTAACAGATTGCCTCCCTAAATCCTCATTGTCAGCTCTGCCAGAAAAATACACATATCATACAGGAAACACTGATAAAAGTGTTGCAAAAAACACTGACAAAAAATGTTGTCTCAATATGTCTATAATATATCATGAAGCCGGAAAATGTGAAAGTTAACCCAAAAGTTATTGCATGGGACAAAACTCTACTCAGATTACTAAGTAGAATGGCAAAATGATCCATGTGACAACAAAACAGAAAGGACTAACCTCACAGGGGAAGACTGGTGACAGGATTCCTTTGAAATATGTCTCTTTTACACAAATTAATACATGGAGCCTCATAAAGTGTTTTGTTGGCCCTACATGCACATGTTGCAAAATTTTATTTTGTTGCTTGTTTTTCTGACCTGTGATCACAATAACATTTATCCCACACCAATCCTCTGCTCCACTGAATCAGAAATATTGAACTTCTCTGCAAAGGAGTGCTNAAATAAGGACTGCAAAATAAAGTCCTTTTTCTTCTTGTGAATGAGTGACATAGTTTATTATCTTATCCAAATTTTGTAATATGTTTTTAAAGCGTTCAGTTAAAAAAACCCAAGGAATAAAAGTGAAGAATAGAAAGAAAAGAGAGAACGAGAGATCAAAAAATCTATGGTAAATTTAGAAATATATTGCCAAATAGAAAAGCAGGACAAAAACGTTTTAGAGCACCTTGGATCAAAGTCTTGTATATGGGGCGCCTGGGTGGCTCAGTCATTCAAGCGTCTGACTTTTGATTTCGGCTCAGGTTATCATATCATGGTTTGTGAGTTTGAGCCCTGCGCTGGGCTCTGCTTTGTCAGTGTGGAGACTGCTTGGGATTCTCATTCTCTCTCTCTCTCTCTCTGTCAAAATAAATAAACTTTATATAAAGGATCTTGTAGCTATATTCATGTAAGATAATTTTATCCTAAGTGAAAATAATGTGTTTACTAGAGCAACTAGCTTACTATATTAGGGTTGGTGAAATGGCATGTGGCTATACCATGAAATCACATATAAATGGTGCCCAATAGAATAATTAAAAACTGACAGTGAGTTCCTGTCTTCCCTCCTTTTTCCCTTCCTTCCTCTGTATCCCTTCTTCCTTTCTTTATTCTTTCCTTCTTTCTTTCTTTTTTGAGAGAGAGAGAGGATGCAAGTGACTAAGAAGTGAGTAAGGGGGCAGANACCCCAAGTGAGACTTGTGCTTATCTGAAGTGGGGCTTGAACTCATAAACCAGGAGATCATGGCCTGAGCCAAAGTCAGATGCTTAATGACTGAGCCACCAAGGTGCCCTCCTTCTTTCTTTCTTTTTCTTTCTTTTTTTTTTTAGATGTTTACTTATTTTTGAGAGAGAGAGAGAGACAGAGCATGAGCAGGGGAGGGACAGAGAGAGAGAGAGACAGACAGAGAAGGAGACATAGAATCTGAAGCAGGCTCCAGGTTCTGAGCTGTCAGCACAGAGCCTGACGCAGGGCTCAAACCCAAGAACAGTGTGATCATGACCTGAGGTGAAGTAAGATGCTCAACCAACTGAGCCACCCAGAAAGCTACCCTTTCTTTTTTTAAAGTTTATTTATTTGAGAGAGGGAGAGCACAAAAGCAAGTATGCGCCTGGGGGGTGGGGGAGGTGAGGTGCAGAAAAAGGGAGAGAAAATCCCAAGCAGGCTCTGCACCGTTAGTACAGAGTCCAATGTGGGGCTCGAACCCACAGACCATGAGATCATAACCTGAGACAAAATCCAGAGTGGGATGCTTAATCTAATGAGCCACCCAGGCGCCCCTTTTCTTTTTAAATCTCTACATAAAAGCACAGTTTAGACTAGTGTGCATACCATAATCTGTGCAAGGAGTTTTTGGCAAGCCTGAATGAACTACCAATCCAAATCCAATTTATTTTAGTAGTGTTTTGTCACTTCCTCATGCCTTGACACCCTCTGGGAATGTGCTTTGACAGGACCAGTCCTTGATCAATTTCCGCGCAGAGAGAAGCACAAACATACGCAGCATGGGAACGCTCTAATGCAGCCGGATGCAACATGATATGGGATGACTAGAAAGGTGGTAACAGACTGAACCTGGGGGGATGTGGGTGACTTCCTATGGGATGTAATACACGCATGGAATCGTAAATAGGAATTTGCCATAGAGAAGATGGGGAGACAAGATATTATATACAAAGGGAGTTGGAGAAAAATGGGGGTAATCCAGCCAATAACAACGGATTAGTTGATTTAGGAAATATTTTGTGAACTCTTGCTTTGAAATATGAATTTCGATAGCCAGGGTCTTATCCTACTTGGTCCCTGCTTGAATTAGGTGAGATGTATACAAGCTCATGAGAGACCACATTCAAATAATGTCGTACTTAGCTCGTAACGAAGTGCTGGTGACCGTCTCCTAATATTGCTCACATGGTGGTGTCAGTGTGAAGGTGGCCTAGATTTTCCTCAGGGTGATCAAGCAAGACCCTGGGAATATTAGCAGAGCATAAGGACAAGATGCTGCCTGAAAACTGGCATCTGTAAAGGGTATGCACTCTAATTTGTGAGATTTCTCACAAATCTGAAACTGCTCTCAGTTAAAATACCAAATAACTTGTATAGAATACTATTTGAAGCATTCAAATATTTCCATGCAAATCCAATAATATTGGTGAAAACTCTGAACCATTGGGGCGCCTGGGTGGCTCAGTCAGTTTAGCGTCCAACTCTTGATTTCATCTCCGGTCACGATCTCATGCTTTGTGAGTTTGAAACTCATGTGAGGCTCTGCGCTGACAGTGCAGAGGCTGCTTGGGATTCTCTCTCTCTCTCTCTCTCTCTCTCTGCCCTTCCCATCCTTATGTTCTCTCTCTCTCTCAGAATAAATAAACTTAAAAAAAATTAAAAACAGAACCTGTTAACCATTTATGCTGTTTTCTTTTAGGAGCAAAGAAGACATATTCTTCACATTCATATGTGATGTTTTCTTTTCTCCAGACTACTGGCATCTTCCTATAAATACAGTTCCCAGTTGCATGTACTATGAGTTTATTTGCTTTGTAAATGCATTTTTATACCCTGTCGGTTGCCTGAATTATATTTTTCTGTAAATACAGACTGGACTTCTATTCACAGAAGAGGTGTGTAAGTATGCAAATTGTTNACCCACGAACCGCGAGATCATGACCTAAGCGAAAGTCGGACGCTTAACCGACTAAGCCACCCAGGCGCCCCACAAATTGTTTTTAAAAAGGACTTATTTCTATGTTTTCTTTACATGTTTGGTCTGAAACTTGAAAAGTATATATGTAGAAGTGACCCAAAATTATCTTCATGCGATAGAATTCAAGTGTATTAAAGGTGTGGAATTTTATAGCCTCAAGTCATCTTAGAAATGATTTATTTCAGTCACCTTACCTTGAAAATAGGAGACTTGGGTCAAATGAGATCATGGCTTGCTTCTGATTCCTCAATTTTTATAAGAATCTTGAAATTAGAATATTAGTTTCTCGATTCCCAGCACTGTGCTCCTCCCCTGCTCTACTGTAGATGCCCCTTATGACTACCTTTTCTTGAAATATAAAAGGCTTTGAGGGACCCTCAAAGATCTTTTAGTGCCCCTGTTCTCTGAGTGGAGAGGA
>NW_027527544.1:42464-44230 GCF_008692635.1 Crocuta crocuta | reverse complement strand
TTACATACAGTAAATGAGATTATTTCTCAAATGTCATCCCCAAATTATCCTCTTTCTTTTTGAATAAATGAAAGTGAGCTTCATTCTTAAACAGGGTATTATTGTATCTTGACACAAACATTCTTTTATATTATAGAAAAATCCAATGGAAAATGGGATAAAATTTGTCAGCAAAAATGCATTCTAAAATAAAGAAACTGGGGCACCTGGCTGGCTCAGTCGGTAGAGCATCTGCCTCTTGATCTCGCGGTTGTGAGTTTGAGCCCCAGGTTGAGTGTAGAGATTATTTAAAAAAATAAATTAAAAAAATAAAGAAACCTCATTATTAGCTTTGAAAGAGCAGTATCACAAAAAGATGTTTATGGGGACACCTGGGTGGCTCAGTCTGTCAGGAATTGACTTAAACTCTGGTCATGACCTCATGGTTTCTGAGTTCGAGCCCCGTGTGGGGCTTTTTGCTGTCAGCGCAGAGCCTGCTTCAGAATCTCTGTGCCCGTCTCTCTCTGCCCCTCTCCCGCTCATGCTCTCTCTTCCAAAAATAAACAAACATTAAACAAAATAAAAAAGATGCTTATGAATTGTCTCGACTGTCAAAGATTCATTTTTCATCCAAACTAATGGATTTTTGCTGCGAAAGATCAGCCTAGATAGATTTCTGCAAAAAAAGAAGTAGACTACTCAGAGATCTAGTGCCATCGGTTCCCGCCAGTTTGCAAGTCAACTCACAAAAGCACCAGGAAAAATTTTGCCGATGAAATCAGTCATTCACCAGGTAACCCCGGAGTCCACTTGAACTAGATTTGGTCAACTCCCCATAGGTGGCACGGCCACGTTACTCAACAAGTATCCACTGAGACCATATATATTCTGAGTGGGAGCCTCGTGCAACGGATGTACTTTCGCACATTGGGCCTCAGACTCTAGCATCACGCTGTCGTGGGCCACCCTCCCCTTCATATCTGAGAGAGGGCGTAGGAAGCAGAGTGTCTGGATCGCAGTCCCCGCTCTGACACATGCTAGCTGAGCCACTCCTCTCTAATCCTCAGTTTCTTTATCTGTAAAATGCAAACAAGAATACCTGGTTCAAAAAATTTTAAGGAAGGTTCAATAACAGAACACCTGAAAAATACCTAAGCCAACCATCTAGAATATAATGTGGAACTGGAAATATTCAGCCACCAAATACTCTGATTCACTTTGGTTGAAATAAAACCATAAACCAAATATTGCAGTAGTATTTAATAAGAAAACTTGATACAAGTGCTTTGGGGAATGCAGGATGCAAGGTAGTCTGTTCATCTTCATTGAAAAGTTGAGAGAAAGTTGGAAAATGTTTACAAATTAATTATCATTAAGGCACAAGGCATAAAAGCCTGAGTTTTGTACTGATTTAACTTAATCTCTATATATTATTTATCCTGCCATTATCAAGTTGATTCGGGGGTAAATCTGTTGTAAACGAAAGAACCTCTCTTATAACATTCTGTTTTCATTTGCAGGGTTTTATTTTTATCCCTAGAGCAAAATAATCCGTAACCTCAAGACTATAATTACAATAAGGGGCTTGCTGTTTTTTTTACAGAAAAATGCTGTCTGCTGGACTATTTATTATAGGAAATTGGATTTACTCACCAAAATTGTAAAGCACACGCTAGCCATGTGATGTTTGGCTCAGTATCTGTTTGTCCTTGCTAAATATCCTAACACATCTACTATATATGTGATATAGATTTATTTTTCCTCAAGAAAGCATTTTTTTTTTTAAT
>NW_027527544.1:39616-42296 GCF_008692635.1 Crocuta crocuta | reverse complement strand
AATAAATCTGGGACTCTAACAAATTTCATTTTTAAGCAAACAACAGAGATCCTTCTACAATGGTAAGTACAAAAACAGGGTTGACCGTGATTAGTTGTACTTTGTTATTTATGCTCTCTTCCACCATTTGACAAGTACTCTAAGGCTACTAGAATAATGGAACTAGAGCTGTTTGTCTTCTCTTAGGGGAAAACAAAGTGAATGCACCAGAGTTCAGGATCAAGTTAACTGTTCTGTTGCCACCTGGGCTTTGTCTTCATCCTTGCCCCTACGTTCCAATTGTTGTAGGTGAACCTCAAGCACGGTTATTATTATTATTTTTTTAATGTTTTATTTATTTCTGAGAGAGCGAGAGAGACAGCGTGAACAGGGGAGGGTCAGAGAGAGAGGGAGACACAGAATCCGAGGACAGGCTCCAGGCTCTGAGCTAGGGGTCAGCAAAGAGCCCGACGAGGGGCTCGAACCCACGAACCGTGAGATCATGACCTGAGCTGAAGTCAGACACTTAACCGACGGAGCCACCCAGGCGCCCCAAGCACGGTTAAATACTAACATAGTATTTCTGCTTCTGTAAATCTGCTCAGCAAGCTTGTACTTCTCTTCTAGCTGACCACACCCACACCCTGTACGCAAGGTTACAGACCACCACATCACCATTCTACCCTGGTGGTCTGTCACATGATCACTACCCCATGGCTTCTCAAATGGCTCATTCTGGTGGGTCATTTCAAGACAAAGAACTTTAAATTGATAGGTCTCTGCCAAAACTTAACACCTGAGTGTCACAATGCAATTGGTTACCATGGGATGCTGTAAAATGTAATTGGTTAACTAAATAATGACATATCCTGCCTTACTGAGATCCATATGAGCTTCCTGCCACCTTTGTTTGGGGCCATTCTCTGCATTTCTCCATGAGATCAGGAGATCAGGTTTGGCTCGGCGGTAAATAAAATCCTGCCTCGCTTCTATTTGGCATTTGGTGGTCTCTTCGACAATCACCCTGTTTCACTATAACAATTGTCTACACATACTGAGGCCCCACTTAGAACTTGGGGCTCTTGCTATTTCCTTCACTAAATACTGGTGCCCAGGACAGAAGCCCAAGCTTACGGCCACCTGCTGAGAGTTCTCCCCGAAGTCCCACTGTCTCCTGGTCTGTCTACAGGTCTGAACAAGGCCTTGCACAAGATTCCCTGGGTGCTTGCCTGCCAAAGAAATGACAAATAGACACTGGTTTTTGTTATATTGAAACTGCTATAGAAAGATGGATGGAAATTAAGATGGACACACTAGTGCTTCAGCAAGGCTTGATTTTAAACTCAACAAATTTTTCTCTCCCTCATTCTTGAAGCCTACTCCCCCGCTTTACTTGTTTTTCTACGGCATCCTTTGTTTCAGGAACTCGGTATGGATATTCACATCTCACTGGCCTCAATGTATCTTTCTAAAGGAGATTCGGATGGCTGGCGCCTGTGGTAGGTATGAGATCACCTTGAAGATTCGACAAGCACGGCGGGCAGCCCGTACCAGATTCCTATTGAAACCGCCCAGATCCTGTATTTTCCTATAAACCCCTTCAGCCTTTTACCCTGGGCAGGCTTGCAGTCTGGGAGGCCTTAGCCTGCTTCAGCCTCCTTTGTCTGGCAAAAGTAATACACTATCTTCCTTCTTCCCGCCCAGACTCTGTCTTTTTGTTATATTTCGGCTTGGGAGCACAGAGGTCGGTTTTTGGCAACAATATTGTGCCTTGATTACATCGTACACTGAATAAAAGTAAATGTACGATCTTGCAGTTTAAGTCAGGGACCTGGTGTTTCTTTTCCCTTTAAGCCNAGTAGCTCAGTGGAGAGAAGAAGAAAAGAAATTCCTGCACTCTTTCTGTTGGTTTTGCTTTTTTGTTTTGGTTATAACAATGTTGAATTTTACCGCAATCTACGCTCTGGGAAAACCTCTCAGCCATTTGTGTTCAAGGTGTGAAAGGAGAAATAAAAGGGGGCCACTTTTGTCTAGGGGTTTTAAGATGGAGCCAGGAGGCCATTAAGGAGGTGGGCCTTACGGCCATCCTCAGGGACAGAAGCATAAACTTTTGATCAGGCCCAGACCGCAAATACTCCAAGCAATTTGGTACAGTAATGCCCGTTTGCTCAGTGAGAGCCCTAGCAACCAATTATGTTTAGCCAAGATTAGTTTTCTGCCACCAGTAACAATCAAAATTCTTTGTAAACAACTTACATTAGCGAGTTTTGTTTTGTTTTTGGTTTGTTTTTTTCTTTAGAAACCTCTGACTTTTGCGCCTTAGCGGGACATGATTTGGGCTGCTGCTCAAACCTGTGCACCCTGAATTGCAATTCTTGCATCCCAAATAAACTCTTTTGCTTAATTATTGCCTCCTGACAATTTTAGGTTGACAAAGGAAATGGCTTGCTAAAAAGAAACATTCTTCAACATAAGACTTAAGAAAGACTCAAATGCTCCCCTTGTTTACAGAAGACAAGGCCAGACACACACCCTCCCAATTCTCATTCTTAGTCTCATAAAAGATTAGCTGATCTGCTTGTTTCTACAGATCAGTGGGAACAAAATGCTTAAAATTTTTTTAGGTTTATTTATTTATTTTGACAGAGAGAGAGAGAGAGAGAGGCAGAGAGAGAGAGAGCAGGGCAAAAGCGGGAGGAGG
>NW_027527544.1:34610-39458 GCF_008692635.1 Crocuta crocuta | reverse complement strand
CAGCATCAGCACGGAGCCCAATGTGAGGCTGGAACCCATGAACTGTGAGAGTGTGACCTGAGCTGAAACCGAGTTGGGTGTTTAACACACTGAGCCATCCAGGCGCCCTGAACAAAATGCTTTTTAACCCAAACTTCAGTTAAGTTACTCTAGCCTCTGCCTCCTCCCACCCAACCCCTGTCCCTGACCTTTGGCCCATCTCCAACCGAGTCAACATATAATTGCTTACTGTGAATAGAATGGGCTCAGGGTAAAAATTTCTCACATCTAATTTCCATCGTCCCTGTCAACCCACTTCCCTGGACCTAATTACTGCTAGCATTGTGTATGTCTTCCCATGAAAGAAAACTGGTTTTTGCCTAACACTTGAGAGGCTTGCAGATCTCATGATCATGTTTTCTGTTGTTGTTGCTCGTTTACTGGTTTGCCTTTTGGAAGAGGAGCTGGGCATGAAGGGCAGGGTATGGTTGAAAAACTAATGGAAAACAGAAGTGATGCAGGAAATTTGTGGGTTTTGTGTGTTTGCTTTCAGGGACAATTTTTGCCTTGTAGAAATGAGAGGTGGGGTAGGAACGGAGTCAAAGGAAGGCATTCCCGGAAGGCTGGGAGGCAGAAGCAGGCTCTGGATGTCTTAGTCCCAAACTGGGTTCCACGCTCAGATCTGTGATTGTGGCGCAATCTCCCCCGAGGAGGTAGGAGCTCCCTGCAAACACTGCCTCTCCGTATCACTTCTTCCCCCGTGAGCTCAAGTGTAAATCTCTAGGCTGAATCTATGGCTAGTAATGTCTCCCATCAAGCCAGCAGGAGCCAGAGGAGAGAAAAGGCAGTTAATCTCAGACCAAGCTGATTCATCAAATTTCAGCAAAGGCCAGAGACGGGCTCAGGGACAGATATTTTTAAAACAATGACTCTTGTGGTTTACAGTTGTATCATTTTGAAATTCCGTTTTATCAGTGCCCTTTCACGTCTGGGGGAGAATCTCATCTGAAAAGAACACTTTGTATCAACACCATAATCACATTCTAGTCTCATCATTCTTGGTACTGAATTTGCAGTGTAGAGACTAACATTGATGACGCACTTCCTGTGCTCCAGGTGCTACAGACATAGTGTTTAATTTGATCCTCACAGTAAATGAGGCATCAGTGAGGCATTATTATTTCCAATTAAGAGATGAGAAAACCAAGACTCAGGAAAGTTAACTTGCAGGGGATTCTAGAGCTGGCGGGCAGTGGAGCAGAAACTTAAATCATTCCAATTAATTATATTGGACCCAAAATACCCTACTATTTCTCTTCTAGTATAATGCTTTACCACATACCTAAATATATCCTCATCTTCATTTTACATAAAACATTTTAACTTTTATTCTTTCCTCTCCATAGCTACATAAAAAATACTAAAGCCATAGGTAATCAACCATTTTATAAAGCCTGTTCATGTATTTTGTTCCGTTAGTATTTCTCACTAGTCCTGTGAAAAGGGTCAAATGGCCTTATTTTCACCATTTAAAGATAAATTATTTGAAAGTCAGATGAATAAGAAACTTTTGGGGGCACCTGGGTAGCTCAGTCATTTAAGCATCTGATTTCGGCTCAGGTCATGATCTCACGGTTCGTGAGTTCAAGCCCCGCATTGGGCTCTGTGCTGACAGCTCAGAGCCTAGAGTGTGTTTTGGATTCTGTGTCTCCCTCTCTCCCTGCCCTACCCCTGCCCTCACTCTGTCTCTCAAAAATAAATAAACGTTAAAAATAAAAAACTAAAAAAAAGAAAAAAACTTTTGGAAAAGTGAGACAGCTACTAAAATGGTAGCATCCAAATCTGAACCTCTAACTTGAATTGCAGATCCATGATCCTCAAAAAGGCATCACATTTTCTTGATCGATTCTATGTGTGTGTCTTTGGATATTGTGGTGTCTGAGGAAAGCATCATAATTTGCCAACAAATTCTTTTCATTGTGAGACAAAATACCTAGAGAGGAAGTCTACAGGAAAATATGTATGGTACACTCAGCCAACCATGGAACCGGAGTAAACACAGTATATCCAAAAATCTTTGACATAAAATCTGGAATTATTCTTTTAAAAATATTTAATTTTGTTAATTTTTACATATCGAAAAAGCACATGTCACTTTTGACACATAATTAAAATGTAAACATCTAGTCAAAACTGGAACATTGCCAGAACATTTAGGCTACAGGTATATTCTACCAGAAGGAAAAACCGTTCAAGTGGAAAGTCCAGAATTGAAGAAGGGAGGAGAAACAAAAAATAGTACATATATGTGTAGATTTACATTTACGTTGACTGTGTTAAAGTACTAATAACGTCTAATAGGTTTATAAATAGAATTAAATGCAGGGCGGCATCACATGTTAGGATGAGATTAATTAAAGCACATTAGTTATTATCTAGGAAGATGGTAAAAGTGTTGTCCTTATTTTTTAATTAGGTGTAATGTTAAATGCAACAAATATATAGAAAATCCATAAAATATCAAAGCATAATTTAAAGGAATAATGGGAGTGAGTACTACATAAATATTCCATTTACCTATTGATCACAACCTCTTCTCCCAACCCAACTTCCCTTATCAGAATAAAGCCTTCTCTTTTATGGTAATCACTTCCTTTTTTGTTGCTATAATAATGATGTCTACTGTGTGGCCAATATTTATAAGTAATACACAAAAATAATGTGTATCATGTTGATGGATGAAATAACCTACAAGCACACACACACATGCATAACCGTTAAGCCATATTTGATAATAGTGTTCAAATCTTGTGTATCTAACTGATTTTTTTGCATGGTGATTTTAAGAGGCATATGCTAAAATCTCCCACAATGCTTATTTTGTGTATCATTACAATTTTTCATTTTGTGGATCTATTGATCAATCTATCAATGGTTCGACCAATCCATCTATCTATCTCCTTAATGAAAGAGCTTTTCATCTTTGCGAACTGATTCTCTTTATCTCTAGTAATTTTATTTTTTGGTCCTAATTTATAGTAGAGCTGATTCATGGCCATGTTTGTTTGTTTTTTAAGTAATCTCTGTGCCCAATATGGGGCTCCATCTCACCACCCTGAGATTAAGAGTCATAAACTCTACCCACTTAGGCAGCCAGGCACCCTTGGTTATGATTTTTTTTTTCCCTTTCTTTTTTGTCCCACTCTGCTCAACACCAAGATGACTTTCCTGCAACCTTAGGGATGAGATTAGTTCTGGTTTACTTTAACACTAAAGTTGTAACACTTTTCGGTCCAGGACTTTTCTACTTGAGGCAGGCCCCAGGTCTCCTTGTTTTCTTCTTCTTAAGTTCATTTATTTATTTTGAGAGAGAGAGAGAGAGAGAGAGAGAGAGAGATTGAGAGAGAGAGAAAGGGGCAGAGAGAGAGAATCTCAAACAGGCTCCACACTGTCAGTGCAGAGCCTGACATGAGGCTTGAACTCATGAACCAAGAGATCATGACCTGAGCCTAGATCAAGAATCAAACGCTTAACTGACTGAGCGACCTAGTGCTCCTGAGGCAGGCCCTAGGTCTTGACTTCTTTATCCCTCTTTACTTCTTTTCCTTGAGGAAGAGCAAAATATGCCATCCCCAAATGTGCCACTTTGGCATGTGGATTGTTTTGCGGGTGAAGGCAATTAAGCCTGAGTAAGTAGACTCAGGAAAAGCATTTACCTCCCCCTTTAACCACTTGTAAGAATTGAGATTGTGGTCCTATACCAGGGAGAGATAACTTCTTCTATCAAAAAGACTTAATTGCATGGCTTGGCAAACATCTGATTACGAAACAGCTGCTCCTCTCATCTTCCTATCAATGGTCTTCCTGCCCTTCGAAACCCAGAGCCCTACCCCCTTCTCCTTACCTCAGGATGGTATATAAGCCTCAGTTGCTTGACTGCCTGGGACTTTCATGTCTTTGTGGGGCTCCTTTACATATGTAGTTGAATTGATTTTTCTCCTTGAGTCTGTGCTACATCAGTTTCAGCACTGGACCAAAGAACCTAGAAGGGACAGTACTGCTGCCCAAACACCCTCCTCCCTACTCAAGCCAGAGAATGTAACCCTCCAAAATGAAAGAGCTCAGTGTCCGAGTGTGAGGGAGGGGAAAGTGACATGGATGGTTCTGTGTTCTGCTAAGCTCCATCTTATTTATTTTAAAAATAGTCTTTACACTCAATGTGGGGCTTGAACTTACAACCTTGAGGTCAAGAGTCACACACTCTTCCGATCGAGACAGCGAAGTGCCCCTGCTAAGCTCCATTTTAGAGTACCACTTTGGTCTGGAGTTTTTCAAGAGTCTTAGCTGCTCTGTTTTTAAAGTGATGTTTTTAAATTGTTATCTAAAGGTTTGAGTTGTTTTTAGTATGAAGATTCATCTAAATAATTACCAGAAACTACAATTCAACAGATACAACATTTTTTGCATGAAACAAACAAGCAAACAATATAGCTGCTTTTCCAAGGACTTTAAAAAACTCGGACAAAATATTCTTGATATCCAAGGCTTCTGACCATAAGAGCTGAGCTCTTTGTCTTGAGGAAATGATTAGAAACAGTATTTCCTGCCAACACAGAAAACCTCTCCACAAAAGAAGAGAAAAACAATAGTTTTATTATAAATGAGCAAGAGACCAAACTGCAGTGTGTGTTACAGGCATCAGCTAAAGTGGCTAAAAGTTTTACCGTTATATACAGCCAAGTGCATATAATCCATTACGTGCATATTCTTAAGAGAAATGATAACGAATCTTGATATAAAAGGAAACAGCATTGCCATCTGTTACACATACTTTATTCTAAACTTACTTGGTAATTAAGGTGGCCATCT
>NW_027527544.1:16804-34603 GCF_008692635.1 Crocuta crocuta | reverse complement strand
GAAGCTTACTTAGCCTTTTAAGAGCTTTACATACATCTCAAAGAACAGAAAACGTAAACAACTGCAAGTTTTTTTTAAAGCAAATACTCTTAAGAAAAGCAATGGGAAACTTTCTTTCCTTTTTTATACCATGGAGAATTATTTTTTCCCTATTTTTGATTTTTATTTACCCTAAGATTTGAAAGAAGAAAGTTCTTCCTTATGTTCCAAAAATCTCTTCTCTGAACAGTGAGAGGTAAACCTTGAAGTCCTGAACAGATTTGAAGGAATCCATAATGATGAAAGAGTTGGTCATTCCTACCCCAAGGAATATAGCCTCTTAGAAGAGAAGAGGAAAACTGGGAGAGAGAAAGAGGGTCATTGGTGTAGGCCCAAAAAGGAATGCTGTTCGGTGGAGCCAAAGAATTCTTTATTTACCATGAGCCAGGATCACAGACATGACTTCCTCCCCACTTCCTACCTGACATTTCAAGAGACCAACATGCCAATGGCTTACAGCCTCACACTAAGAAAGGTCATAAGCCAAGTGTAATCGTGGAGAAATTCTGAGACTGTCCCAAGTTGCTCGCATTCCCAAGTTTCTTGCTGCCCAGGGTGGCTTTCTGAGAATGCTACATGTATTGAACCACAGAAGATTTCCGGTGAACCTGAAAGATGTGTGGTGATAGTGTGAGGAAGACTCAATAGATCTGAAGGGACTCCGTGTTTTAGATGAGGAAGATAATGTATGCCCTTTGTAGATCTGGCATCAAGGGGCAGACATCATCGTGTTATCATGGGATTGATGACCAAATCAGAGGTAACGCCACAGAGGCCATTGTGTGCAGAAAGTGGCTGTGGACAAAAGACAAAGCCTAATATGGCAATATAAAGTATTCTACTATATGGGAGGAAAATGATTTTCTCTCTACCCTTCTAGGTTCTTGGCTGAGACACACCTGTAATAAAAGACAGATTAACAGGAGAAGAACAAAGAGAACCTTAAAAACATGTATGCCTCCTAGATACATGGGAGAAACCCAGGAAAACTGAGTAACTCTTCCAAAGGACCCAAGCCATCATCTTAAATACTATCTCCAATTCGAGACAAAAATGTTGGTTGGGGGGTATGGAGCCAGTTATGGGAGGTTATCAGGAAAGCACATTAATCAAGGGTAAGGTTGTTATGCAGATTCAAGTCCATGCCTTCTCCACTGATAAGAGTTTCTAGGGACTTAGTCATTCTCCTCTTTCTAGAATAGAGAAGGAGACACTATTATAAAAGGAGATTTCCCTTATATATGTAAATTTATTTTACAAAAGGATAGCTTCTCAGGTTTTAGAGCTTTTCCTTTGTTTCTAAAAAATAATCAGCCTAAAATAATCCTTATGCCAAAGACACATATTTTCAGATGGCAAATCTTCCCCCCCTTCCCACCATTCACAGTAAAAGTAACTCAGGTGGAAAAAAGATGATGAAGGTGAAATTTCAGCACTTCCTTACTAAATAATACTGAGAGAAATCCACAAGTGGCTAGTTTACCACAAGTGTTTGTTTCCTTTCCTCAGCAAATTGCAAAATGGAGAGTACAGTTTGCTAAAATGTAACACAAATTACATCTTTGTAAAAAAAGATTATATAGCTTCAGTAATTGTAGCATGCTAAGTGGGGCCTAGTCTGAGTTTCCAAAGAATTTTTGTGCAGTGTGATCTGCCTCAAGGACTAACACTAACCCTGGATGGAGAGGGGGTTAAGTCAGCTTGCAGCCAAGCCTCTGACCTTGTGAGAGAAAGGAGATGGACTCTTAGAAGTCATTGCTGACTTGCAAACAGTGGATTGTAATGAGACCGGGAGACTGAGTCTAAGAGTATTGCATAATCCATCACATGCCCTGGGCTGACACAGGAATGTCAGCATAAGGGGAAACAGTTATGGATGACTATGGAAAAACATGAATGCGAACTCTGAGCAGCTCCTGCAAGTGATAAACCTCTTCTGAGAAAGCAAAAGGTGATTCCAGCGCAGGATATAAGTGTGTCTGACAATTTGGGCTTTCTAGGAAGTAGGAGTCCACACCTGAGCTAAGAAGCCAAATTAGTTGCTGGGTGGGGAATTAAAGGTTCTGGTCACCAATTCAATATGTGGTGGGTGTGTGTCTGGTTGGGAGGTTCTCCCCATCAGCGAGCGATCCTCAGACATCAGTGGACTGTCCTACAATTTACAAGTCTGACACTAATCTACCTGGAGAGAACAGCAAATCCCAAGGGTTAAAGGGTTCAAGTCCTATAAGTTCTGGCCCCCTCTTCATCCAGTTCAGGTGTCAGGTGCAAGTAAAGGTGGTCACCTAGAATTCTGTCTGACCAGCTTTAGACTGGAGGTTCCCACAACCTCCTTGAGCTCATTTAATTTGCCAGCGCGGCTCACAGAACTCAGAGAAACATTTTACTTACTAGATCACCAGTTTATCATAAAAGGATAGAACCCAGAAACAGGCGCACGGAAGAGATGCACGGGGCCAGGTACGTGGGAAGGGCGCAGACTCTCCATGGCTGCCACTCTCTCAGAATTTCCATACGTTACAAACCTGGAAGCCCTCAGAATCGTGTGCTTTCGGGTTTTTGTGGAGGCTGCATTGTATACGCAATTGATTCAATCATTGGCCATTGGTGTGGGATTCAACCTCCAGCCCTTCTTCCCTCTCTGGAGGTCAGTGAGGAGAAAGGTGAGTGGGAGTAAAAGTTCCAACCCTCTAATATGTGGCTGGTTCCCGTGGCCCATCCTTAGGTACTTTCCAAACGATGCCTCATTAACATAATGAAAGACACATTTTGGGCTCTCACCACTTAGGAAATTCCAAGGGTTTTAGGATCCCTGTGCTAGAATTGGGAGAGGGGTGCCTGGGTGGCTCAGCCGGTTAAGGTCCAAGTCTTGATTCCAGCGCAGGTTAAGGTTTCATGGTTCCTGAGAGCAAGCCCACTATCGGGCTCTGTGCTGACACCATGGAGCCTGCTTGGGAGTCTCTCTCTCTCTCTCTCTCTCTCTCTCTCTCTCTCTCTCTCTCTCTCTGCTCCTCCCCTGTGTGGACGCTCTCTCTCTCAAAATAAACAAATAAACTTAAAAAGATACTTCAAGAAAAATGGGAAGAAGACCAAATACATATATTTCTTATTATAAATTACGGCTGAGCACTACTGTTACCAGGATTAAAATTTCTTTGTTGAGGGGCACCTAGGTGGCTCAGTCGGTTGAGCGTCTGACTTGATTTCGGCTCAGGTCATGATCGCGTGGTTCGTGAGTTTGAGGCCCAAATCCGTCTCTGTGCTGACAGTGTGGAGCCTGCTTGGGAGCCTCTCTCTCTCTTCCTCTCTCTCTCTGCACACACACCTCCCCCCCCCCAACTTGTGCGCGCTCTCTCTCTCTCTTAAAATACATAAACTAAAAATAAAGAAAAAGATTTTAAAAGCTTTTTAGGTAATTCCAACATGCAGCCCAGGTTGAAAACCACTAGCTTGAGAGGATATTTGGTGGCAATTACTATAATGTTTGCAGATTCCAGACTCTGTATTAGTTTTGGATCTATGTAGAGTGACTCTAGTGCAAGGAGGTAGCTCCCCGTAAAAAGACAGAAATCTGGACTTCACGGCCCCACAGGACAGGTTATATGAACTGTTTCATGTCTTTGTAATCAGTGTTTGCTTAATCTATGTCTGTATATGCACCAGCATTTGTTCTAAGATTTAATTTATTCTGACAGAAAAGTTCAGAGAGAAGTGACTACCCTTACTCACTTCCAATTTCTGGGCAGTATTATTTACCAAAATAAGAATTATGTGGGGCACCTGGGTGGCTCTGTCATTCGAGCATCTGACTTCGGCTCAGGTCACGATCTCTTGGTTGGTGAGTTCAAGCCATGAATCGGGCTCTGTGCTGTAAGTGCAGAGCCCGCTTCAGATCCTTTGTTCCCCTTTCTCTGACCCTCCCCTGGCTTGTACTCTCAAAAATAAATAAAACATTTAAAAAAAGGATTATGCAAGACCACATTGGCCTAAATCAGATTATAGTGGGTGCTATGGATGTAATCTGCTATCCACCAACCATGAGCAGTTTTGTGTTAGATAGTCACTATGTTAGGGGGCTAAATTCTGGAGGGAGACTTAATTACCACATCCATCAAAGGGTAGAGATATTGGATAATAAGTAAATAGCTTGTCTCTAACCAGGAAAGCAAAATTGTNCGTTTTGCCTCTGTAACTCAACTACATCTTGATCTTGAATTTTCATTTCAGCACAGTGGTGGAAACTTTAATCTTCCAGATTGAAGGTACATTGAGTAAGTTCTGATTTGAAATCCAATATTTTAAAGTAGCACTCTCCTAATTCAGGAATCTCCTGTCATTCTTTTCCTTCTATAGGGGTCCAGGGCAGGCCACTCCAAAACATAAAACAATGGCATGCTGATTCTTTTGAATTGAAGCTACCCAGGAAATAACCAGTGCAGGGACACTCAGCCACTCCTAGGTCCCCTTGAAAGCAGGGAACAAATCTTCCATTTGAATGGCACTCTCCCTTTGCTAAGAAGTAAAAACAACCAACCTTATCATCAGCGACAGGGACTTTAAAGTTGAGAAAGCTACAAAAACAAACCGTGTTACCTCTTTACTAATCTACTACTTCAGCCCAAATTCCACTTACAATTAATTCCTTTACTAATTAAATTTTCCAAACAACTGTCTTCTTTATGCTGTCAATTCCTCACAAATTTATGGTCCCTTTGTCTAGAATGTATAAAACCTGCCTGGGTCATTTCTTCAGGTCTCAATTTTATTTTGGGGCCTTCATGCATATGTAATAAAGTTTTGGCTTTTTTTCCTATTAACCTGTCACATATNCCCTCAAAAACACTTCTATTTGCCCTGTTCCAGGAGGATTTACATATAACTGACATTGGGAATGGATGGATGGACGGATGGCTGAGATAGATTGATAATGTAGAATTTAAAACTGGAATTGAACTTATGCTGGCTTTGACTGACATGTATCTTTTTTTTAATTAAAAACATTGTTTTAAGTAACCTCTATGCCCACTGTGGGGCTCAAACTCATGACCCTGAGAGCAAGAGTTGCATTTTCTACTGAATGAGCCAGTCAGGTGCCCCTAATATGTATGATATTAATTGATTTTATTGATTGACATCTACACAGTGCTTCTGTGGCTCAAATGCCCATGTCCTCTCCACTCTGTGATGCCCAGTTTATTGCAAACCAATGGGTGTCTTGATCTGCCTGTCTTTTTGAGGGCTCTTTTGAGTCTCCAGCCCGTTCTTAGCCTTTTCTAGATCCCTCTGAAGGAATTGGCTACTTTTAGATGCTCTGCCACCAATCACATTGAGGGACAGGTACTGACAACTGGCTACTCCAGATTTCAGATGTTGAAATGGCTTTGGGACTTTTCCCGGGGACTTTCACTAATCCTTTGTTTGAGTCCCACTAACCCTGTCTAGATTTCTGTTCCACACTAAACCCTAGAACGTGATCTTGGGATATTTAATCTACAACTTAACTCCCTTGATCACTTCTGCCAAATATTTTGCTTTCCCTAAAGCAAATATATGCATTCTTTATATGCCCAGAGGCAGGAAACTGTTCTCACATCTTCCGGCCATCTTCTGAGTTCAATGTGTAGGACATCAACTCTAGGTTTGCATTCTTCAAGGTTGAGTTTGCTGGAAGCCAGGTTTTTGCAACTTACGTGTGTCTAGAAGTTTTAAAAAGTTCACTCAGGAACTCATTTATTTACTCTCTGCTGAGTTAATCCTCTCCTGACTCCAGGTATACCACTAACCCAATGGATGGAGGGCACAAGATCATCAAAAATAATGGGAAAAAGAAAAGACTTGGTTATTATCAAAATATTACTTCCTGCCATATTCATGAAAATGACTTACGGCTAATTGGATGGCTGAGCTTGGTATACCATTTTATCAGGTTGTCTGTATTAGCTTATATTTAAAGTGCCTTCTTGTGAGAAAACCGAAGTTCTCGTATGTTAAGGGACATGTCTGAGATCACAGTGCTAATTAATAGCAATTTTGAGTACAGAAGAGTGTAGTGTTTTTCTGTCGCTGGAAACTTGGGTTGGAGAAATAGAAAGTAGCTTCCAGCTAGCTCAGTATCAACAATTCACAAACATGGCTGTCCATTAGAATCGACCGTAGGGCTTTTGCAAAATACATATGACTCTCCCATAGCAAGCATGCAGATTCGCCAGGCCTTTATTAGGTTCCACGCCTCTGTATGTAATTATACACAGATAATTTCTATGCTTTACAAAATAAACAAAGCTGAAGGGCATGTGCAAAGCACATCCAATCCACCTCAAATGTTGTTTTCCCTGGGCAGCCTTCCAGCAGCTTTTTCTTGATCTCTTCTAGCTCCCAAACACCGAATGGGAGGCAGCTGATACAGGCATCAGTTCTAATGTATACACAGCTTGAGGCAATGGTTTTTACATCTCTGTATGCTTCAGGATCATGTAGAACACTTATTAAAGATGTAATTATTGGGATGCCTGGGTGGCTCAGTCGGTTAAGCGGCTGACTCTTGATTTCAGCTCAGGTCACGATCTCATGGCTCGTGAGATCGAGCCCCATATCAGGTTCTGTGCTGACAGTGCTGAGCCTGCTTAGAATTCTCTCTCTGCCCCTCCCCTGCTCTCTCTCAATAAATATTTTTAAAAAATGTTATCATCGGATGCCACTCCCAAGCTGCCTGAATTGCTGTATGGATACTTAATAATGTATAATTAATAAATGGAAATATGTTAGAATTTGGTCCAAAGCTGGTATTTATTATAACCTGAAAGTGAGGTTTTGGGACCCTGGTCTTCTCAAATTCTTTGACTGCTCTTATTGTCTACCTACCAAAAATAATAAATGTGCATGACCAAGTCAATTTAGGTCATAGGGCTTATTTACCCAAGTGTTTGCTTTCTAATAGTTGAACCCTCCTTCCTTTGGAGGCTGCAAACTGTGTCCTGGTCTTGCCTTTGAAACATAGCCTGGCAATGGGCAGGAAGTGAGCATAAATGTCTACTAGGGGATTTGGCAGGACGGCACGTAAAAATGTTTCCAAAAGTATTTCTGAGCCTGTCCACACAAATACCAACTTCCTTCCAAACCTACAAAATGAGCTGTGTTGCTTACTAAGTGCTGAGTTTGAAAGTACCACATTTGTTGATTGAGAAATACCTGTTTGGAGAAAAGAGAGTGCCTGCCAAGCACAATATGCCGTTCAATAACTTTCAGGCGACACAGATGGCAAGCATATTTGGACCTTAAAAGCTCTGATGACCTAGAGAATTCATTTCCAATTTAATTACTTTGTAGGAAAAACAGGGGATAGATGTATCACACTAGACCTAGCAGTAGGATGTACCTAGGTATTGGCCCAGACCATCAGTTCTTGGCTTCTTGTGTGGATCCTGGCAGTAGGAAGACAAGAGTGCATGGATCTCTGTAGTGAGCTCCATGGCCTGGTCCACCAGACAAAACAGATGGGAATCTTTAGGAGAAATGGACCACTCAGGNTTGTTCCTGGAAAGACACTAAGGAAATTCTATTTCAGTCAAGAACAGCCTAGCTCCTGATTTGTTTTGCTGTCTGCTTCAGATCCAGGAAAGCCTAAAAATAGTGGGGTTGTCAGAAAACGCGAGAGACATGACACCTGAAGAGCACAGAAAAGAAACAAAACAGAACAGAAAACAGAACAAAAAACATTTTATGGAAAAAACATCATCCTCACTGTGACTGATTTTATTCACTGAAATGACAGTGATGTAATTGTTTGTTTTTTTTTTAATATATTATCCTAACAGCACTCTGAAAACTTTGAGTGGAGGCATGATGTGCTATTTATTGTGGGATTCCCAGCACAAAGCATAACATTTATGAATGGTAGAGATTTAATGCATGTTTGTTGAAAGAATGAACACAAGGAATGTGTGTAGGTTTAAATGGAAGAGCAGAATGAGGCCAGGAGATGAGATATGAATTCTTGGGGCAGATGTGAGAACACTCGTGTTTCTAAAATTGGGTCCCTTTGTTCCTTATTGTTTCCTTCCTCTTGCCATTATTATTTCTTTATTTCCTTCCCTTCTCTTCGCTTGGCCCACTTCTTTCTTCTCCCCCCATTCATTTACTCCCACCCATTCTTCCCCCTCTTCCTCCCTGTCTCCCTCCTTGTGATGTTGAGGGAGCAGAGGCTGAAAGGGGCTACAGGTGATGGTTCCAAGGTCCTACGTTAAGCTATGGCAGAGCTGGGACAAAGACAACTTCTTTTGTCACCCAAGCCGGGGTCTCTTTTCACTGTATCACACACACTCTCCCTAGTTTAGATTTAGGTACAATTGAAGAGAGCCAAGCTATCACCATGACACCGAACAAAGAGCCTCATTATACTCCGTACATCACCTCTGAAAGTATTACATCTAAAGAAATTAGTGGCATGTCACACTCTGTTGTACCTTAGGCAGAGGAAAGGCCTGACCGTGATGGCCCTTAAAAGGACAGACATGATTGATAGGAAACAAATTTTGTTAATAAGGACGTGTCAAAAAATACAATAAGTATGGATTATTTCTAAAACTGACTGCTCTGAATTTCAGTTATGATCTTGGGCTTTGTCACACCTCAGCTGTATCTTCACAACACCCAAATTAAAATGAAAATCTGAGAAATCTGTCAGTTCATACTTGTTTGAATATATAGCTCCAGAAATGTGCATACAGTTTTTCCAGCGAAATCAATCTGTTGTTTTGCTATCATGTAGACATAGCCACAATTATAGTTTTGTTTTTCTGTATGGCCAAGTGATTATTTCAGGAAGGCAAAGGTTGGAATACTCTTAGGGTTTTGACATAATCTGGAAACAAGTTACTTAGTGATAGTCCTACCCAGTAATATTGAAACTAATAAGAAATACCCATGTAAGTATTTCACAGAAGATAATGAAGGCAAATTAAGTGACATTCAATGCACAGAGGAAGTTTTTCAAGGACCAATAGAAAGCATTATTCATTTAAGTGGAGTGAAATGGCAATATTTGCTGAAGAAATAGGAAGCATTATGAGGAACTGACCAACTTCAGTTATCCTCATGCATATTCTTACTTTTCTCTGGAACTAATGAGCCCTGACAGTGGCAGTAGTGAATAATAACATCTGAAGTTCTACTCAAATTTTGCTGTACTGCTGATTTTTTTCTCTTGCATTTGTACCTTTCATTTAAATTTGCTTTCTCATATATGCTGTGTTTATTATAAATTGTGCTTTAGGGAACCTGCTTTAATTTTTTATTCTTTTACTCTTAGCAACAATTATTACTTGATGTAATTTAATTTAAAGGATTGGAAGGGAAGAAGCTGTAGGCAGGGAGGGTTAATTTGGAGGCCACCAGCTTGTGAATCAGTTAAGTCCTTGGTGAGTGATAATCTAGAAAGTCATAAATTTTTAAACAAGAAGCATAATATTGTTTTTTAATGCTCGGACCCAAAACTAGTTTTTATTGGCTTTTCTGAAACATTGCTGAGGTATTTTCTTTCTCCTGGATTTTTTTTTTTTTTTTTAACATTTATGTATTTGAGAAAGGGACAGAGAGAAACCACATGGGCAAGCACAAGTGGGGGGAGGGGCAAAGAGAGAGAGGGAGAGAGAGACTCCCAAGCAGGTTCTGCACTGTCAGCACAGAGCCTGACAGGGGCTCTGTCTCACGACCGTGAGATCATGACATAAGCCGAAATCAAGAGGCAGATGCTTCAATGACTGATCGACCCAAGTGCCCCTTTACTCCTGGAATTTTAGAACAAAAGTTGTAGCTAATGAAAATATCTGGACAATGCCCCTCAGTCTTCTCTCTGATAGGAAAGTGTTGACTGCAAAAACGACACAAAAAGAGAACACAAAATAAGTAATATAGAAAAAATAGGTAGCTGAAGACAATTTGACATAATCTGTCTTAGAAATTGTTCATATTACATGCAATAAGGAGAATATAGCAAAGTTGAACCTTGACTGTCAGAAGAGATACTCCACAGGTTGGAAGGTGCTGGAAGATATTCCCCAAATTGTGCACCATGGGAAAGGTGAATGAGGTACTAGCGAGGGGTGGATGGAATCAGTCTGTAGGGTTTGCTGGTATTCTAGAACCCTAACATGACCTCCCTGGGGGGAGCTAATTTGTCATAAATCTCTACATCTGATTGGGTACGTAAAATGACACTTGGAGCATGCATGGAGGTTTCCTTTAACTAACAGATCTAGGTTTTGTTAATACACTTTAATCCAGGCTTTCCTAATGTGCATCCAGGATTACTTCAGAGGCACAATTATAATCCTATGCAGAAGCTAGTGGGGATCCATTTCTTTTTGAATGGTATTCTTATCAGAGTTTTTTTTTAAGTTTATTAATTTATTTTGAGAGAGAGAGTGTGTGTGAGTGAAAGCAGTGAGGAGCAAGAGAGGGGGGGAGAGAGAAAGAGAGAGAGAATCCCAAGCAGGCTCCATACTGTCAGCTCAAAGCCCGATGTGAGGCTCGAACTCATGAGATCATAACATGAACCAAAAACAAGAGTTGGACACTCAACTGACTGAGCCACCTAGGTGCCCCAAGGCTTAAATCAACTTGAAGATAAACATTCTTCCTCCTGTAAAGTAAGAACTTCTGCAAAAGTGTGCATTGTCATATTGCGTTATTTAATGTTTTATTACTTGTGGTTTTTCTGGTGGGAATGCAAAATGGGACAGCTGCTAGGGAAAACAGTATGGAGGCCCCTCAAATAATTAAAAACAGAATTATTATATGATCTGGAAATCCCACTTCTAGGTATATATTTAAAAGAATTGAAAATAGGGTCTCCAGGAGATATGTGCATACTCATATTCACTACAGCGTTATTCTCAACTGCCATGAGGTGCAAGCAAGTTAAATATCCACGACAAATGAATGGATAAAGGAAATGTGGTATATACACAATGAAGCGTATTCACTCTTCAAAAAAGGTGAAAATCCTGTTTCGTGTTACAGTAGGGATAAACCTTAAAGACATTATGTTAAGTGAAATAAGCTAGTCACAAAAGGACAATTAGTGCATGATGTGACTTAAAGGTGGTATCTAAATTAGTCAATCTCTTAGAAATAGAAAGTGGAAAGGTAGTTGCCAGGAGCTACAGGGATAGAGAAAAGGGGAGCTGCCTTTCAAAGAGTACGGAATTTCAGTTTTGCAAGATGAAAATTTTCTAGAGATCTGTTACACAGCAATGTACTTACAGTTAACACTACTGTACTATACACTTAAAATGGTTAAGATTGATTGAGAGATCACAACCTGAGCTGATATCAAGTCGGATGCTTAACTGAGCCACCCAGGCACCCCTTTTATGTGCTTTTTAACATAATAAAAAGGATTTCATGCTAGGGTAAGCCCTAAAAATTATTTATACTTCACATATTCTCCTCTATTCCCATGGCAGCATTTTGTCATAATTTCTTATTGTCTTTTCTACTTGAACTGAGCCACTACATATACTTCCTTAGTCTTTTCGATATCTCATTCAGTCCCAACTGTCTAAGAAGAATAGTTTTGAAATTCCTTTAATAAATCCTTATAAGAAAAGCACAAGACTCTGGAGCTTCAATCAACTGTTGTTCGTCTAAACCACAATTATTTCTCTGTGCTGAGCCAATATGTAGTTGTGAGTAGCAACTTGAGTAATCTATTGTTGGGGAAGAAGATTAATTTTCCCCTTACACTTCTAGGTTCTTGGCTAACACTCCCCTAAAATAAAAGATGGATTAAGAGGGGAAAAAAACCCCAAAAGTTTACCTCCTATATACACGGGAGAGAGCCAGGAAAACTGAGTAACTCCCCCAAATGGCCAAGGTCACCACCTTAAATATCATCTTCAGCTAAAGACAAAAGATGTTGGGGTGGGAAGCCAGTTAAGGGAAGTTATCAGGCAAATCACAGTAAACAAGGGTATGGTTGTTATCTACATAACAATTTAAGGCCCTGTCTTCTCCACTGGTAAGATTTTTCTAGAGTTTGAGTCATTCTCTTCTTCCTGGTATAGCCAGGGAGCTACTCTTACAGAGATTTTTCTTTATAAATACAAATTTGTCTTATAAAAGGTAATTTCTACTCCATTTTCAGAGCTGCTACTGTGTCTGCTAATTTTTTTGGATACATTAGCTCATTTTATTCAAATACCAGCCTGAGCACATGTGATCCAAGAACACTCAGATAATAAACAAAATATAAATAGATGTTAAAAACTGGTCTTCAAACATGATAGTCAATGATGCCATGTTTGCCTATGATGTTACTAACATAAAACTATATCCACACCTTGGTGGCCACCAAACCATTCAGCAGAACTTTTTCAACTGTGAGCTGTTTCAAACTACCAGTTTGAGCACTCTTCAGTACTTTTTTTCAAATTCTAGATAGCTCTAGGGATCTGAGGATTAGAGTTAGGGTTAGAGGAGCAAGCTCAAGCTGGCCATAGTGCCAAAATGTGGCCAATAGAGGCTCTGAATAAGTCATAGCAGCATTTACCAGTGCCAGGGCCTTCTCTGAGAGGTTGTCAACAAATTGGGCCAGGGTTCTAGGATGGAAAGTCCACGAATAGCCACTGAATGTCTGCTATTTCTTGAATAACCATCTCAAAATAACCACTATGACAAAGAGGTACAATTTAGGGTGGCATACTTCCTTCTATTCAGTATAAGCAATTTTTTCTCTCATTTTATTTAAGTAATCTCTACACCCCACATGGGGCTTGCACCCAAAACCCTGAGATCAAGACTCACATTCTCTACTCATTGAGCCAGCCAGGTGCCTCCCTCCCCCCAGTTTTTATAAAGTGATTCTTTTAATATTTCATATTTTAGTAATCTCTATACCTAATCTCTATGCCCAATGTGAGGCTCAAACCCATAGCCCCAAGATCAAGAGTTACATGCTCTACTGAGTCAGCCAGCTACCTCAGTATAAAAGAAATTCTAAAACTAGAGCAGTTATAGTAATGTACCTCCAAAGTTAGTAATGCCAAAAATACATTACACAAAACAAAAACTAAACTAGAACAAAGCATGTATTGAATATTCTCAACCTAATGTTAGTTTTTTTTTTTTTTTATCTGGATGCTTCATCTTTGTATCAATTGCCTCCCCTGTCTCTGTGAAACCTATCCTGTAGATTTCTCTTATCTTGTGTGAAAACTTGCTAAAAGAGTATAGGATGTAAGTCTGACCTTCCTTTGTAAGGCTGAACTTCCTATTTCCATTTAGAAGCTATTGTTTTGCTCAGATTATTAGTGGTATTTTTTAAAGCATTTTAAAAAATGTTTATTTTTGAGAGAGAGAGAGAATGGCGGAGGGACAGAGAAAGAGGGAAACAGGATCCCAAGTGGGCTCTAAGCTGAGAGCAGAGAGCCTGATGTAGGGTTTGAACTTACCACCTACAAGATCATGACCTGAGCTGAAGTCCTACACTTAACCCGCTGAGCCTCTCACGTGCCCCAGATTATTAACGATATTCAGCCTATCACTTTACCATGAATATTCACTCAAGATAGAGGCGGCCAGGGACAGTACTCTGTCTGCTTTTCTTTTTCTTTCTTATGTTTTCCTTTTGAGTTTTTATTCCACACCAAACACTGTATCAGGAGAAGATTTAAACAAGACAAAACAAACAAACAAACAAAGAACAAATGAACTCCATAGGTTTTCCCCTTAAAGATCCTGGTTAGGGACTAAACTAGAAACACAGCTTGACCAAATTTAGGCACAAAGACACTTGACCAGTTGCAGNACTTTCCAGGGGTGCCTGGCTGGCTCAGTCAGTACAGCATGTGACTCTTGATCCCGGGGTTGTAAGTTCGAGTCCCATGTTGGGTGTAGAGATTACTTAAAAATAAAATCTTAAAACAATATTTTCTATTCACTCTAAAGCGATTGAAAAAAAATCACTGGAGGGGCGCCTGGGTGGCTCAGTCAGTTAAGTGTCTGACGTTTGATTTCGGCTCAGGTTATGATCTCACTGTTCGTAAGTTTGAGCCCCACATCCATCGGGCTCTAGCTGACAGTGCCTGCTTGCGATTCTCTCTCGCTTTCTCTCTGCCCCTGCCGTGCTCACACAATCTCTCTCTCAAAAATAAAATAAATATTTTTAAAAAGATCACTGGAGAATGTAGCAGAATGTGGGAGAAATCTTGATTCCTGCCCCACACCCCCAGCCCCAATCTTACAGTGTTTTGGTTTGTTTGACCAAAGGGGAACAATCTGAAATGGTAAGCAGCAGTGTGCTGAAGAATTTGCATGACAATACCGTGCACTAAAAAGTAAACCTCCGCATGACAGGTGTCTGACCCAGGCCACAAAGGGCCGATTTAATGTGAGGGATTGATTTCTGCATCCTGGAAACCACCAAGGAGCTCGCGCTGAGAAAACAATGCCAAACAGACCGAACCTGCAAATCCAACCTGCAAATCCACGATGACTGTCAACTCTGCCCTCCCGAAGCAGAATCTCCTGCGGCCAAGGGACCCCCTTCTTCTCCCTGGTAATTGCAACTGGCTTTCCCGGTGAGGTTCTGTTACTTTACTCATCACTTACTACAGGTGGTTGTGAAAGAGGAGTCTTTTGTGAGCGCCACAAGTATAGCAAGCTCAGACTCCGCTGCCTGGTTTACTGATCCCTACGCTCCAGGTACGGCCACCCCCAATGGTAGCAAATGTCCAGGCGGCCTTACAGGTAAACAGAAAAAGTCCATTTCCTTCTCAGTCTTGTAGATGTGACCCCATCTTCAGCCACCAACCACCAGGCTGTTGATGCCTGGTTAGGGTGGGAATTGCTTGCTTATAAGAAGCAAATGATAAATAAATAATAAGTCCTAAGAACATCCCCACGAAAAACTACCCATAAATATGACCAGCGGATAAGACTGCCCCTTCTTTTTCCTACAAGAAAATTTAACACTCTATTCCCAGGGAATTAAATGGGATCTGGGCCCAGCCATTCTGGCAACTTATGCTTTTACCCATGTAATGAAACCTTTTTTTTTTTTTTTTTTTCTGAAAAGGGTGTAGAAATTTAACGGACTATCTCAAGCAGATTTATTGGGTCCCTGTTGGCTTTTTTCTTCTTACACTTCCTGTGCCTTCATTCCAGGAGCACTTTGAAGGTTTTCCATCCCCTTTACCCACGCCTCTCATGCTGCAGCATCACTGGGTCATGTGCTCATTTAGTACATAGGAAAGACCAGGCACCGAGCAGCCCTGACTTTGAAGATGCCCCCACAGAGCGAAGAGGACATGTGGAAGGAAACCGGTCACTGCAGTGCGGTACCGTGAGACGAAAGCATCTCTGAGGCAGCCTGAGGATGTTGAGGACACTTGTGAGGAAGGGTTAGCATCAAGCGAGCCGATTCTTGAGCTCTTGAGCAGCAGATAAGGATTAGCCACAAGGACCGGCCTACAGGCAGAGGAGGAAAAGAAATCCTAACAAGTGGAATAGCATGGAAGAATACTCAGAGGGCATTTGAAGAGTCTGAGGGCTCTTAGCAGATTGAAAGAACTGAATATAGACAGTGGATGTGAAGCAAGCAATGTGTGTGTGTGTGTGTGTGTGTGTGTGTGTGTGCGCGCTTGCGCATGTATGCGTGTTGCACATGTTCACACACATGGTGGTGGTGGAGAACACAGTGGAAGAGAAGTCTGTGACATTTAGGTGTCCTGGCTCAGTACGGTGTTCAAATGTTTTCAGGCCACGGGATAATCCCACTGCAAACAAGATGCATAAAAACACTTCCCTCATGCGTACAAGCCTCAAAAAGGAGGGGAAAAAACCCCCAAAAACCAAAAAACTGAACCGAGCATGTGATTGCCTTTATATAGGCATCTAGAAACAGATGGAGCAACTTGAATCTTTACAGTGTGGCTTCCTTATTATTATTATTATTATCAAGATTTCTTTGGAGTGCAGCATGTTTATGCTGCTACGTTAACTCCAATACTCAGTGAAAAATGCAAGTAAACACTGACTCCAACTTAAAAGTACATTATGTCCCCAAATTTCATTTCTAAGTTAGCTGTTTTATTTACAATGTGCTTGCCCATAGAAGCAGTGTTACAAAAGGCAGCAAGCACTGTGACTCAGCTAATTCACGGCAGACATGAAGGTCCTTCTTTCTACTGTAAAGTTCCATGGGTTCTGACAAATTCATAGCATGGGGTATCCACCATTACATTATCATACAAAATAGTTTCATTGATGCCCCAAATCCCCTTTGCTTCTCATATTTTGAAAAAAAATTTTTTTTAATGTTTTATTTATTTTTGAGAGAGAGAGACAGCATGAGCAGGGGAGGGTCAGAGAGAGAGGGAGGCACAGAATCTGAAACAGGCTCCAGGCTCTGAGCTGGCAGTCAGCACAGAGCCCGACGCGGGGCTCGAACCCACGAACCGCGAGATCATGACCTGAGCCGAAGTCGGATGCTTAACCGACTGAGCCACCCAGGCGCCCCTTTGCTTCTCATATTTAATCCTCACCGCACCCTGAAGTAGCAGTAATCCTGATCTATTTATCATTCCTAAATTCTACCTTTTCCAGAATGTCACAGAGAAACATTTAGTATATAGCCTTTCAACTGGCTTCTTTCACCTAGCCATGCGCATTTAAGACTATTTCGTGTCTCTGTTTGACTTGATAGCTAATTCCTTTTATTTAAAAAAATTAATAGATTAAGAGCAGTTTCAGTTGACAGCAAGATGGAGCAGAAAATACAGANAAGCGAAAGTCGGACGCTTAACCGACTAAGCCACCCAGGCGCTCCTGGTATCAATACATTTTTAAAAACTAAAGTCCATAGTTTATGTCAGGGTTCATTTGTTCTGCTTTACATTGTATGGGTTTTGAAAAATGTATAATGACGGTATTACAGTACCATCAGAATAATAATTTCACTACTATAAAAATCTCCTGTGCTCTACCTATTATCCCCCTCTCTCTGCCTATAAACCCTTGGTAACCAGTGATCTTTCTACTGTGTCCATAGTTTTGCTGTTTTCAGAATGTCATCATTTAGGATCATGCAGTATATAGCCTTTCCAGGTTGGATACTTTACTTAGCAACACACATTTAAGCTTGGCTTAATGTGTAAAAGCTTCCTCCATTCTTTTGGTAGCTTGGCAGTGCATTTCTTTTTAGCACTGAATAATATTCCATCATGCAGGTGTACTGAAGTGTATTCACTTGTTGAAGGACACCTTGGTTGCTTCCAAGGTTTTGCAATTATGAATAAAGTTGCTATAAATATCCACACACTAGTTTTTGTGAGGACCTAAGATTTCAACTCAACTGGGAAGACACCACAAAGTATGACTTCTAGGTCTTATTTATTTATTGAGAGAGAGAGAGATAGAGAGAGAAAGAAAATGTATCCCAAGCAGGCCCTGTGCAGAGCCCAACTTGGGGCTTGATCTCACAAACTATAAGATCATGATCTGAGCAGAAACCAAGACTCGGATGCTTAGCATACTGAGCCACCCAGGCACCCCTGATTGCTAGATCTTATGATTAAACTGTTTACTTTTGGCAAGAACTTCTAAGCTATCTGCACCATTTTGCACTCCCATCCGCAGTGAATGGAAATTCCTGTTGCTCCATCTTTTTTTTTTTTAATAGTTTGTCAAGTTGGTTTCCATATAACACCCAGTGCTCATCCCCACAAGTTCCCTCCTCCATGCCCATCACCCCCCCTCCCC
>NW_027527544.1:13200-16740 GCF_008692635.1 Crocuta crocuta | reverse complement strand
AATTTCCTAAGGATATTATGCTAAGTGTATTTAAAAAAAATGTTTATTGAAGTATAGTTAACACATAATGGTAGAGCATATTTTTATAGGATTATCTGCAACCTGTATATCTTCTTTTGATGAAGTGTCTGTTCAGATCTTTTGCCTATTTTTTAAATGGGTTGTTTTCCTATTGCTGAGTTTTAAAAGTTCTTTGTATATTTTATTTTAAATATTTGAGAGAGAGAGAGAGAGAGAGGCAGAAAGAGAAGGAGACGGAGAATTCCACGTAGGCTCTGTGCTGTCAGCAGAGTCTGACATGGGGCTTGTACTCACAAACCATGAAATCATGCCCTGAGCTAAAATCACAAGTCAGATGCTTAACCAACTGAGCCATCCAGGTGCCCCTCTTTGTATATTTTACTTATTTTATCATACATATATTTTACAAAGAATGTTCTTTAAAACTGTTTAATGTTTATTTCTGAGAGAGAGACAAAGACACAGCATGAGTAGGGGAGGGGCAGAGAGAGAGGGAGACACAGAATCTGAAGCACGCTCCAGGCTCTGAGCTGTCAGGACATAGGCCGATGCAGGGCTCAAACTTGTGAACCGTGAGAAGAACCTGAGCTGAAGTCAGACACTCAAGTGACTGAGCCACCCAGGCACCCCGTTGCAGGATTTTTTTCCCAAGAGTTTCCCAGAGGACTGAGAATTTTATAGATAAACATCTGTAAATAGAGACATATAATGTGAACAGCCTTTTCTTTCTTTTGTTGGTCTTGTTGCAGTAGCTTGGACTTCCAGAATGTTAAAAAGGAGTGGTAAGAGGGGATACTCTTGCCTTGTTCCTTCTTATAGGGGGAAGCACCCCATATCTCACCTCTAAACTCTAAATTTTCAAGATATATTTTTTAAAATGTTTATTTTTAAGAGAGAACACAAGCGGGGGAGGTACAAAGAGAGGGAGATACAGAATCTGAAGCAGGCTCCGGATTCTGAGCTATCAGTGCAGAGATGAGACCCACATGGGGCTCGAACTCACCACAAGTGAGATCATGACCTGAACTGAAGTCAGATGCTTAACTGACTGAGCCACACAGGTGCCCTGAGATATTCTTTATTAAATTGAGAAGAGTTCTCCTCTACTCTTTTTAAAAATTTAAGTTTATTTTTATTTATTTTGAGAGAGAGAGAGAAAGCATGAGAGGGACAGAGAGAGAGAGGGAGAGAATCCCAAGCAGGCTCTGCATTGTCAGCACAGAGCCCACTGTGGGGGTTGAACTCACAGGCCCCAAGACCATGACTTGAGTCGAAGTCAAGAGTTGGATGCTTATCTGACTGAACCACTCAGGCACCTCAGTTCTCCTCTATTCTTAATTTGCAGAGAGTTCTTAGTGTGAACGCGTGTATTGTCATATGGTTTTTCTGCAGGAATTGATAGGATTATAGCTTTTCTTCCTTAGCCCATTGATGTGGTAATTAACAGGGATGATTTTCAAATGTGAACCAGACATGCATGCCTGTAATAAATTGAACATGGTTGTGATGAATAATAACGTTTATACCTTTCGGGCAAGATTGTTGCTGAACTCAAGTTCATCTTGCTGTTGCTGGAAAGGCCATTACTCGGGGTGCCTGGGTGGCTCAGCCAGCTAAGTGTCCGACTTCGGCCCAGATTATGACCTCATGGTTTGTGGGTTCGAGCCCCGTGTCGGGCTCTGTACTGACGGCTAGCTCAGAGCCTGGAGCCTGTTTCGAAGTCTGTGTCTCCCCCTCTCTCTGACCCTCCCCTGCTCATGCTGTCTCTCTCTCTCTCAGAAATAAAACATTAAAAAAATTATTTTAAAAAAAAGGCCATTACCCAAGAGAAAAGTTTTAGACTGGAAAGGAATGTGAGCTTTATTCAGGAGGACAGCAACCTGGGGAGGTGGACTTTTGTCCAAAAGCCAGCTCCAAGGCTTCTGCCTGGCTCAGGGGTTTTAAAAGGATACAGGGTAATTGATAAAGAGAGTACAATGGTCTGTAACATTTATGTGCAGACTCAAGGTGCCAAATATGGACGTTATCTTCATGCTTGGGCATTATGGGAGGGGTTTGGTTTCTGTTTCATGATGTGTAGGAGCACGCAGTTCTTTCTGCAAAGGAGGGCAAGGACTAGAGACGTGCCCTATCTTACGAAAAAAAAAACATTTTGCTAAAAACCTGCTAGACTAATCAAAAAGCCAAGGTGGCTTGTGAAAGACTTGCTGGCCTCTGAGGCCTTGGAAAGTTCTAGTCCTTCACTCCTCAAGACCAGTGGTCCGTCTGCTATGGATCAAGGAACTTAGGTCGGCAATTTAGGAGTGAGTTAACTTGAAGCAAGTTAACCCTTCAGACGGGTTGGACTGCGGTTACAGGATTTGTTCATACTGTTGTGAGGATTTNAGACACAGAATCTGAAGCAGGCTCCAGGCTCTGAGCTGTCAGCACAAAGCCTGAAATCAGGGCTCGAACTCAGTACCTGTGAGATCATGATCTGACCCGAAGCCAGATGCTTAAACAAATGAGCCACCTAGGTACCCTATCTCTTTTGGTATTAGTATTGGGGTAATCCTTCCCTCAAGAAATGAGTTATGAAGTATTCTTGCTATTTATACTTTTCTGGAAGAGATTGTGGAGAATTGGTATTACATTTTTCTGAAATATTAGTCGCCAGTGAGATCTTCTGCACTTGGCATTTTCTTATTATTACTTCAATATGTTTCATAAGTATTTACTAGAGTTTTTCAGGTTATATATTTCTCTTTGCNGGAACAGATGGAGAGACAGAGAATCCTAAGCACCCTCCATGCTCAGCATGGAGCCCAATATGGGCCTTGATCCCACAACCCCAGGATCACAACTTGAGCTGGAATCATGAGTCAACAAACTGATCCACCCAGGCGCCCCTGTAGTATTCTTTTATTATACTTTTGATATTCTTGTATCACTAGTAAGAACTCTCTTTTCTGATACCACTAACTTGTGTCTCTCTTTTTTCTTAGTTAGAATGCCCAGTCTTATCAGTTTTACTGATATTTTCAAAGAAATGGCTTTTGACTTTGTTTTCCCAATTTCAATNTCTGACCCTCCCCTGCTCACGCTGTCTCTCTCTCCCTCTCTCTCCTAGAAATAAATAAAAATGTTAAAAAAAAAAATGATTGCTTCTGTTTATTTTAGGCTTAAATTTGTCTTCTTTCTCTAGTTTTATTAAGATCAAAGACTTAGTTATCACATTTATATATTTCTTCTATTTCAGTATATGAATTTAATGCTACAAATTTCCCTCCAAGCTCTGATTTTTCCATATCCTACAATTTTTGATAAGTTTTGTTTTCTTTTCCATTTAGCTCTAAATACTTTGTTCAAATTTCTCTTTAGTCTCTTTTGCCCCATGCCTTATTTAGAACAGTTGCTTTATTTCCAAATATTTAGGGATTTTCCTATTACTGATTTCTAGCTTAATTTCATTTTGATCTGTAAACATTTTATTACTATTCTTTAAATTTCTTAAGGTAGGTTTGTGACTTAGAATATGAA
>NW_027527544.1:9411-12959 GCF_008692635.1 Crocuta crocuta | reverse complement strand
CTAGGTGAGTTTGTCATGAGAGTTTGAGAACAATGTGTGGTCGGCCTTTGTTGGATGGAATATTCTATAAATCCCAATTAGACCATGATGATTAATAGTACTGTTGTCTATATTCCTAGAGATATATTCTATATCTATATTCCTTTTCAAGTTTATTTAGAGAGAGAGAGAGAGAGAGAGAGGCAGAGAGAGAGGGAGAAGAGAATCCCAAGCACGCTCCCTGCTGTCAGTGCAGAGCCCAATTGGGGGCTCAATCTCAGGAACCATGAGATTATGACCTAGGCTGAAATCAAGAATCAGACACTTAAGTGGCTGAACCACCCAGGATCTCCTAGTTCATCTATACTCTAAGTTTTTTAGTTTTTAAAAACTTTTTTATTCTTAAGTAGTCTCTACACCCAGTGTGGGGCTTGAAATCACAACCCCAAGATCAAGAGCCGTACACTCCACCAACTGAAGCAGCCTGGCACTCCTATATTCTTACTATTTTATACTCTTGAAGTATAAATTACTGAAACAGAGTTACTGAAATCTAAAGATAATAGTCGATTTGTTTTATTTCTCCTTTTAATTCTATCATTTCTGGCCTCCTGACTTCTGATAGTCTTTTATTATATACATGTATGTTTAAGATTTTTGTTTACTTTTTTTTCTAATTTTATTTTGAGAGAGACAGAGCATGCAAGCAGAGGAGGGGCAGAGAGAGAGGGAGAGAATCCCAAGCAGGCTCCATACTGTCAGTGCAGAGCCTGACACAGGGCTCAAACCCACAAATAGTGACATCATGACCTGAGCTAAAGTCAAGCGCCAGATGCTTAAACTGACTGAGCCACCCAGGCACCCCTAGGATTGTTAGATCTTTTTGGAGAATTGTCAACTTTAACATTATGCAATGTTCCTCTCTATCCTTAGGAATTTAACTTGTTCTAGAATATGCTTTATTTTTAATCTATTTGAAATCTTTGTCTTTAGATTTAAAGTGAGTTTCTTGTTTTTCTTTTGTAAAATCCACTCTGGCAATCTGTGACTTTTATTTGATATATTTAGACTATTCACACTTAACGTGATTATCAGCATAGTTGATTGATATCTACCATGTGTGTAATTGCTTTTTATTTCTTCCATTTTGCCTTTTTCCTCTTTATTTTCTACCTTCTCTGTTTTTAAATGATCATTTAATAGGATTCCCTTATATCTCCTCTCTTAGCGTGTCAGTTATCTTTCTTGGGGCACCTGGGTGGCTCAGTTAGTAAGCATCCAACTTCAGCTCAGGTTGTGATCTCACAGCTTGTGAGTTTGAGCCCCGCATCCAGTTCTGCACTGACAGCTCAGAGCCTGGAGCCTGCTTCTGATTCTGTCTTCCTCTCTCTCTCTGCCCCTCCCCTGCTCACGTTCTGTTTCTCTCTTCTTAAAAAATAACATTAAAAAGAAATGATGCTAAACAGAAATTAGTGGTTGTCCAAGAGTTTACAATATACATATTTAACGATTATAAGTCCACTTTCAAATAACACTGTATTGATTCATATGTACTGCCAGGTACCTTAGAATATTACCAGCCCTTCCTCACATTGCTATCTTTCATTTTACTTATACATAGGCTTTAATCACCTAATTCACTATTACTATTATTTTTTTTTAATTTTTTTTCTTACAAATAGTTTATTGTCAAGTTGGTTATTACTATTATTTCTTTAAAGAGTTCTCTTTTTTATAACAAAGAAACATTTTCCCTTTTTTTAAAACCTTCTCCATCATTCTTCCTTTCTCTATGTAGATTTGAATCTGATCTTCATACTTTTCCTTTCGTCTGAAAAAAACTTCTCAATATTCCTTACAAAGCAGCTCCATTTGAGATATTTCCCTTCTGCTTTTGTTAATCTAAGAAATTGTTTCTTCTCTTTTGAAAGAAAAGCCTGCTGGCTACAGAATTCTAGATGATGGCTGTTAATTATTTTGACACTTTCAATATTACTTCTACATGCCTCTTCCTTGCATGGTTTCTCACGCCACCAGCTTCTTTCAAGACTTTTTCCCTCTGCCTGTGCTTTTGTGCAGTTTAGGTAAGATATGCGTAGGTGTAGCTTTTTGGTTGTGGTTTTCTTTCTGGTATTTATCCTGCCTGCTGTTTTCTGAGCTTCCTGGATTTGCAGTTTGGTGTCTGTCAATAGCTTTGGCAAATTCTAGGCCATCGATACTTTAAATTTTTCTTTGATTCTTTTTTCTGCTTTTGACATTCCTATCACGTAATTTACACTTTTTGATATTCTATCTCCATTCTTGGATGCTCAGTTTATTTGTTCTTTTTTCCCTTTGCATTGAAGTTTGAGAGGTATCCATTATGTACAGATAAGCCATTAAAAGTTTTATTTTTATGTTTCTTTTGAAAGAGACAGTGTGAGTAGAGGGGCATAGAGAGGAGAAGCCAGAATCCCAAGAAGGCTCCTTGCTCGGCACAGAGCCCAATGTGGGGCTTGAACCCACAAGCTGTGAGATCACAACCTGAGCTGAAACCAAGAGTTGGATGCTTAACCGACTGGCCACCCAGGTACCCCTCTTCATTTTTTTAACATTAAAAATTATTATTTTTGAGACAGAGAAACAGAGAGAAAAAACACACGCTCGTGAAAGTGACAGGGACAGAGAGAGAGGGAGNAAGTTTTTTTTTCTTTTCTGATACTTTTTTGTTTCTAGCATTTACTTTTGATTTTTTTCTTAGTATTTTATATATCTTTTAAATAGCTTATTGTCAAGTTGGTTTCCATACAACACCCCATGCTCATCCCCACAAGTGCCCTCCTCCATGCCCATCACACCCCCACACACCCATCAGTCCTCAGTTTGTTCTCAGCATTCGAGAGTCTCTCATGGTTTGCCTCCCTCCCTCTCCCCCACTATTTCCCCCAGTTTTCTTAGTATTTTAATCACTTTGCTTATTTTCCCCATCTACATCCTTTTCTTCATATTGTCATTTTCCCTCCACTAGAACTGGTAACACATTAATCATAGTTATTTTTAACTTAAAAATATTTTTGAGAGCACACAGTGGGGGGAGAGGCAGAGAAAGGGGGACAGAGGATCTGAAGTAGGCTCTGTGCTGTCAGCAGTGAACCTGATGTGGGGCTCAAACTCATTAACCATGAGATCATGACCTGAGCTGAAGTTGGATGCTCAACCAACTGAGCCACCCAGGTTCCCTAATCATACTTTTAGATTTCTTTTCTGATAACTCCACCATCTGTACCATATCTAAATCTGGTTCTGACACTCGGTTTGTTTCTTCAGACTGTTACTTTTCATTTTGTGTTGAAAGTGGGACATGTTGTGTCAGGTAATGGAAACGGAGGTAAACAAGCATTTAGTGTGTTTTTATGTTAATCTTGTTCGGGGTTTGTCTGGGTTTACTATTTGGTGTGGCTGTATGTGCCAGAGATTTCTAACTCTTCTAGCGTTCTTGGTGGTTTTATTTTTTATTTTCCTCCTCTAGACTTTGTTTCCCTAAGTATACTTCCTCAGGGGGAGTTTGTCTTGCAGCACTTTCAACAGCC
>NW_027527544.1:1139-9266 GCF_008692635.1 Crocuta crocuta | reverse complement strand
CTACAGGTTTTTTTTTTTTTTTTTTTTACTATGTCTAAGTCTTTGAGGGGCCCTGTGTATTGTGGCCTTTACAAGAGTTTCTCCCGTGACCAGCCTTCCACTCCCCACCTCGGAGACATAATGCTTTCTCTGGTGGCACCAGCACAATCTATTTCCTTGAAGCCCTGAATCGTGTTGACTATGCTTTCTGCCCCTTCTGTGAGACAGGGAGGCTGGAAGAGGCTGGGATGGAATTAATTCCCTCCCTCTACTGTGATATGGCTTTGGGATGCTTCCTTTCCCTGTAGAATTTTGTTAGGGAGAAGGCTCAGAACAGATTTCACAATGGCTCCTCTTCCCTTTTCCTTGCCAGAGCCACGAGGGGATCTTTCTTCAATTTCACCGTGACAGTCTGATAAGATTCCTGGACACAAAGCCCACAGAAGTGTGGAGGGTCTCCTAAGACTGTGGCCCTCCGAGAATTTCTTACTCTCATGCTAATCCACATCCAGCCTCCAGCTTTCCATCAAAGTTACTGTTTCCATGTGTCTACCAGTTTACGGGCCCGTTAACTTCTCCAGGTAAACAGATCATAGCTGGGTCTCTCTGGATGCACTTGTCTCTTCAGATTTTGAGGAAGCACCTAGCTCTGTGACTTCAGTCCTCTGATGGGTCCAAGGAAAGTCAGTAATTTAACAAAATTTCTGTTTGTCCAGTTTATTCATGTAAGAATAGGAGCAACAAAGTATAAATATGTTTATGTATAGATTAAGCTACTTCTGTCTATGAAAGTCAAGCATAAAGTATTTTTCTAGTCTATTCGCAAAATTAATATTCAAAGTTCAAATATTTTTAGGCAGAAAGTTTTATCTGAGGACCTACAAGGCAAAACAAATACAACTACACTTGCACTAAGTTTATGCCACTATAATTGTGTGTATGAATTTGGTTCCCAGCAAACAAGTTTATGCCTTCGACTGTTGTGTGAAACCAGACACTGCGCTTCACTAATATAGAGATGCAGAAGAATAAAACCACCAAACTTAGAGAGCTGACATTTAGAGGCAGAGAGACCGATGAATAAAAAATACAGGTTATAAAGAAATATAAAATGATGTTAGGGGAAGAACCAGATGATGCTCAATATGAAAATGCAATTTGGGGCACCTGGGTGTCTTAGTGAGCTAAGTGTCTGACTTCGGCTCAGGTCATGAGCTCAAGCCCCCACATTGGGCTCTGCACTGGCAGGGCAGAAACTGCTTGGGATTCTCTCTCTCTCCCTCTCCCTCATTCATGCTATCTCTGTCTCTCAAAATAAACTTTAAATTAAAAAAAAAGAAAATGCAATTTCACAGATTTCCATATATTCACTTAAGTTTCTGTTCTAAGCGTTTTGAAATGCTCTCAGTAATGGGGTTTGCCCTCTGGAGACCATGTGACTTTGGAAGATGCCAGGGACATAGGTTAGGAGGAGTTCTGCACATAAATTACCTTAACATCAGGGTTAATCCCTAATGTTGATCCCTAATCAACTTACTGGAAAACATCTGTAATATTGACATGTCTCTATCTCCTTTTCTTATGATCTAGTTTTTGACAGAAATACACACATGTAATTCTCAAGAAAAGTAGGTAGATTAAGATATAGCATTAAAATGATAGAAAACAAGAACTATTATTGCATCCTTGAAAAATGAAACGCAGTCCTTTGTCTCAGAAAGCAGAGATAGGCACTCTGTAAAGAATAACAGAGTCACCTGACTTGCACCAGGACATGCATTGCCTAGCAACCCTCTGTGATTTGCATTAAGTCAGCAGGCTCTATTGTACCAAGGCAGAAGGATCTCTGTACTGTTTTTCAAAATAATTTTCGGCTTCTCAAGTTTGTACTCAGTTATTTCCCTTTGCTTTTATGTTGTCCTCCATAGCTGGGCAAGGATTGGTATGTGAACCTCCTTTGCATTTTTGAAAAAACAGACCACATGCTTAAAAATATGCTACAACTTGAGGTGCCTGGTGGCTCAGGCGGTTAAGCATCCGACTCTGGCTCAGGTCATGATCTCACGGTTCGTGGGTTCAAGCCCCGCATTGGGCTCTATGCTGACAGCCAGCTCGGAGGCTGTCTTCAGATTCTGTGACTCCCTCTCTCTGACCTTCCCCTGCTCACGCTGTCTCTATCTCTCTCAAAAAATAAATGAAATGTTAAAAAAAAAAAAAACAGCTACAACTTTGAGCTGTCTCTCGGGCCACTTGATAAAACTCTTTCTGATGCCTTTTCATTTTCCTTTTCGAACACCGTCACCTCACAGACAATATGTACCTCACTTACACACCATACCAGGGTACTGATTTTTCTTGAGAAGTTAACAGTAGTACTTCTTGGTTTTTAAACTTAATATATAAAGCTATGGAAGACCAGACCCTAAAATACTGAAGTACTACCATAATTTAAAAGAAGATTTATGTACGTATGTATGTACCTACGTATGTTACTGCTACCTCCAACGTGGGGCTTGAACTCATGACCCAGAGATCAAGAATTGCATGTTCTTCCAACTGAGTCAGCTAGGCACCCCATGCTACCATAATTTAAAATGGAGGCACCACATCTCATTTGTATCCTTCAGGACTACCATTTATTCTGTTTTGCCAGACCACAAAAATAGGACAGAAAGATATGTGCCCAAATGGAGGACTTTTCAGAATCCCCCTCAGAGAATAAGCATTAGTGTTTCAGATTCAGTGTTTATGCCAAAGCCCCCTTCCTGCCCTCTCTTCTGGGTCTCTCGTAAAAAAAAAAAATATTGTGCAAAATGTCAAAGGACCAAAGGTTCTTATAATTCTTGGCATACTGTAGTCCTCTTTCCGTATGTGTGCTTTCTTAAATGGCCTTTAAATGTCTCTGGATCTTTAACTTCCCCTTCTAAACGCTGCAACATGAAACCTGAAAGGCTTCCAAGGCAAAAGCTTAGCCTGGCCTCGCAAGCTTTGGCCAGCTCGCCCGCATAGTTGTAGCAGGGCGTGGTGCTGGCTTTTGTTCAAGACTGTCACACTTGAGCTCGGTCTTTTGGTCTCTCCATTGGTAAGCACACTGGACACAGTGCAAGATTAGAAAATAAATGTTTACTTGTCAACTTGCAGAGAAGCATCGTTCCCTCTTCATTTAACAGGACTTGTTTAGTAATTATGAAAATGAAACCCTGTAGTTCTAGTTCTTTAGGCCTCAGCAAGTATCTCCCGTAGAGGACAAGTGAATCAGACACTGAGTTCTGCCACTGAAAAGTGAGTGCAGGTCTCCTGAAGTCAGAGCAGACACGCAGGAGCCCAGTGCCCCTCAGGCCCAGGGGAGTTCAGAAAGGTCCAAGCTCTGCAGCGGACTCACACTCTTCTGCGGGGATCAGCACTTCCCATACCTATGTCTATATATTTCCCCTAGATCCAACAGGACTTATTCGATGTCGATTTCAAGGATGCTTAGGAAACATCAGCCCAAAGCCGCAGCATATCCTATCTCCATCTGAGTGATTTTGTTATTAAAAATGTGCTTGGAAGAGAGAGCAAATGAAAAAAGCAGAAGTTAACTATACCAACCGTTCACAGAGCGGTTCTAATATTTCCTTGTGAGAATAAATTAATGAATTTAGGGATTATTGGAGAAAAATCCCCCTAGTCTTTTGGAAACCACAAAAAAAGGAACAAATGATCCATTTCTTTCATTTAGCATTCATTGATCATCTAAAGCATGATGTCCAATTTTGATCAGAAACACAAATGTTAAAAAAATAATTTCTATATCACATGTTTAAGAAAGACACAGGCGACCTGAAACTGGCATATGTTTATCACAGCCAATTATAGATGCTAGTTTAATGTGGAAGTTAAGTCCCTGGGATTACTTGATTTCAAGGGCTTTAACTCCTAGAAAATTACATATTTGGCCATTCCCCACCTCATTCCTCATTATGCAGCCTATGTTATGTGAATCTGAAGAAAAACATCAAAATAAGTAAAGACATTATGTTCAGTCAGCATCCTGTAAGGAACATAGGCATCAGGAAAACTTGAGGCTCGATCTCGTCCCACAAGTGAGCTACGAATGGAACAGTTAGGCAGCTCCACACAAACAAAACTCAAATATAGTTTATCTGAAATACCCAACCAATGGAGGCTATGCCCTTTTCTGGTCTTGAATTACTCACATGATTTCTTTCATTTTCCATCTGGCTTTGCATAGACCAACCCAACCCCAAGTCTGAGAGAAACCTCTTTGTCCCAAAGCCTATCCTCCATGGTCACTGCTTCCACTGTGGTTAGTGGAACTCCTAAAGGCTAGAATTGTTGATTGGGGCCATATCATTGAAAGCAGGTTGGCAAAGTGAGCTAGAAATTGTGTGAGAGTCAGTGAATAGAATGTGGCTCTGCTGTGCATGGGTTGGACTTAGACTTAATTGAGGGCTCCAGAAAGGTGGAGTGATCCTCAGAGAATGTTAAATAAAACTTAGCAGCCTGACTTCTGGTCAGATGAGAGGAATAAAGGAGCAAATTTTTTTTTTTTAAAGTTTGTTTATTTAGGGGCGCCAGGATGGCTCAGTCGGTTAAGCATCTGACTTCAGTTCATGTCATGATCTCACCATTGGGGAGTTTGAGCCCTGCATTGGACTTTGTGCTGACAGCTCAGAGCCTGGAGTCTGCTTCAGAATCTGTGTCTCCTTCTTTTTCTGCCCCTCCCTTGCTCTCTCTCAAAAATAAACTAGGGGTACCTGGGTGGCTCAGTCGGTTAATCATCCAACTGTGGCTCAGGGCATAATCCCTTATCTCGTGGGCTTGAGCTCCACATCAGGCTCCGTGTTGACAGCTAAAAGCCTGTAGCCTACTCTGGATTCTGTGTCTCCCTTTCTCTGTCTCCTTCCCCGCTCACACTCTACCCCTCTCTCCCTAAGNGAGGGGCAGAAAGAGAGGGAGAGAAAGAATCCCAAGCAGGCTCTGTGTGATCAGCACAGAGCCTGATGTGGGGCTCAATCCCATGAACTATGAGACCATGACCTAATCCAAAGTCAAGAGTCAGATGCTTCATGCACCCCAATGTTTATAGTAGCACTATCAACAATAGCCAAAGTATGAAAAGAGCCCAAATGGCTATCAATAGATGAATGGATAAAGATGTGGTGTGCGTATACACACACACACACACACACACACACACACAATGGAGGATTACTCGGCAATCAAAAAGAATGAAATCTTGCCATTTGCAACTACGTAAATGGAACTGGAAGATATTACGCTAAGTGAAATTAGTCAGAGGAAAACAAGTATCATAGAACTTCACTCATATGAGGACTTTAAGATGCAAAACAGATGAACATAATGGAAAGGAAGCAAAAATGATATAAAAACAGGGAGGGGGACAAAATATAAGAGAATCTTAAATATGGAGAACAAACTGAAAGTTACTGGAGGGGTTGTGGGAGGGTGAATGGGCTAAATGGGTGAGGGGCATTAAAAAATCTACTCCTGAAATCATTGTTGCACTATATGCTAACTTGGATGTAAATTTAAAAAAACAAATAAAAGAGTCAGATGCTTAACCAACTGAGCCCCCCAAGGCACTCCAGGATACTTTTTAAAATGGCATCATCTTTATGCTACCAGTCATGTTAATAAGGACCCTTGCACAACAAATTAAAACAACCCCCTCCCCCCCGCCAAACTGGCCAAAATACACGAAAAACTGAGTTTTCAAGGCATCATCCAATGAGATTGGAAAAATAGACCGGTCAATCTAGCTATTGATAAGATGGATGGGGTAAATAGGATTAAAAAGTGGCAACAGATTTCAAATGCTGGGAGATGGGACAGGTCATGTGCTATACAAGTAAGGAAGTACTTAGACAAGCCAAGACTATAAAGACAGATAAAGCGTGATGCTTTAGTTTTTTACCTTTATTTTTATTCTTGCTTGTTTTGTATCTGTTTTCTCCTAGACACATGTTCTGCTCCAAGTTTAAAAGGGAGATGGAGAGGCCCTAAACACATTGCAATTCATAGCCAAAAGATCAGAAAATCAGAACGAAGAAAGAGCAATTTTTTAAAAATCATACACTGACTGGGGGCAGCTGTACTTTAAAGAGGATAGGAGTTCTGCGAGGGAGTTCCAATCAACAGTTAGTTGAACGTTAAAACTGAAGCATGTTCCCTAGAAAGTTGCAGAGAGGGATTTCATTTATCTTCTTCTAGATCTTTATGACCCAAACTGTTGCAGAGGAGTGGAAATTGTCCCCTGATTTGAGGTAGTAAGTAACTCAGCCTGAATCCTCGTAGGTCTTCAGGTTTTCATAGTGGAGTTGAAAAGCAGCTATTTAAGAGGTAGTTCTCATTGGTCTGTTAAGAGGATTTTCCTCTTATTACCAGTGACCTAAGGATGAAGTAAGTAACTTCTTGAGCTAGTAACGTTATTTAAATATTCTTGTGTGTATGCGCACGTGCATACACACACACACACACACACACACACACACACACAGTCTTTTAGTTTCAGCATAAACACATAGGCACTCCATCCCACTAAATGCTCTCCCATCTTCATGACATTTGTTTGCTCATTTATAGCTGGGATTTCTGCCAAGTTTCGAGTGAAATAAGGCAAATTTATGACTAAGACTTACTTCCACAGCTTCGAAAAACCTTTCAACTAGATACTTGAGGCACTTAAAATCTTCCTTCCCTAAAGTCACTATAATTCATGAAGATATCAACGTCAGGCAATTTGAATGTCTTGTGCTGGCCAAGAGTTACAATCAGTATTTATAGTTAGTGGATCTATTAAGAACACCTTTAGTTCTCTCTGGAGTTTGCCTAAAGAGTAACTTGATTTCTTTGACCTCTTTTCATACCTTTCACCTTATGGTGTTATGCCATGGGGTTTTACATTATTTCTCCCAGTGGAGAATAGAAAAGACTTTCATAGGCACGAGCCTGATATTTCAAATGTTGATTGCTCATCGCATACTTGGTTTGCACATAAATTCTCCCATTCTTTAGATTGCCTTTTCATTTTGTTGATGGTTTCCTTTGCTGTGCAGAAGCTTTTTAGTTTGACATAGTCACACTCGTTTCTTTTTGCTTTTGTTACGTGTGTTTTGGGGTCATTCAAAACTTCATGGCTAAAATCAGTGTTAAGGAGATTTTCCCCTATGTTTTGTCCCTAGGAGTTTCATGGTTTCAAAGTCTTAAAAATTTAAGTCTTTAATACATTCTGAATGGATTTTTGTGTATGGTTTAATAGAAGGATCTAATTTCACTCTTTTACATGTGGAGATCCCATTTCCCCAACACTTGTTTACTGAAGAGACTACTATGTCCCCATTGTGTCTTCTTGGCCCACTTAAAGCAAATACTATATAATCTCTCTTATACGTGGAATAATAATAAAGTCGCACTCATAGAATCAGAGTAGAACAGTGGGTTGCCAGGAGCTGGAGAAGAGTTGAAGGAAAATGGAGAGAAATTGGTCGAAGAATACAAACTTCCAATTATAATACGAAGAAGTTCTGGGGATCCAGTGTGTAGCATGGTACCTACAGTTAATACTATGTTGCATATTTAAAATATGTGAAGAGAATAGATCTTAAGTGTTCACACCACACATAAAAAATGGTAAGTATGTGAGGTGATGGATACGTTAATTAGCTTGACTGTGGTGATGATGTCACAACATATATGGATATCATACCTTAAATACATACATAATTTTTGTCAATTATATCTCACTAAAACTAGAATCAGATAAAATAAATGTTTAGAGCTTTTTAATGTTCCTATTTGGTAACAAGATCCAGGATTGCAACGTCACTAGCTATGCAGCATATCTGAATTTTAAAATTCACTCCAACATGCACTGTCAAAAACAGTTTTGCTTTGATTTTGAACACATTACCAGCAGAAGATTAATCCCTGATGACTTAGCTCAAAGTTCAATTCCAGAAGAGTTTTTGGCAATGCCCATACACTCTTGTAACAGATTCTAATAATAAACACAACACATGACTCCTATAAACCTCAAGCTTCAAGCACTACTTTGGACCTACAGGAAAAAAAACGGTAGTAAAACAACACTATTGTATTTCCATATGGCTGCCCTACCAGGCC
>NW_027527544.1:0-1107 GCF_008692635.1 Crocuta crocuta | reverse complement strand
TTTTATTTATTTCTAAAAGAGAGAGAGAGAGAGACCGCGGGAGCAGGGGAGGGTCAGAGAGAGGGAGTCACAGACTCCGAGACAGGCTCCAGGCTCCGAGCTGGCAGTCAGCACAGAGCCCGACGTGGGGCTCGAACCCACGAACCGCGAGATCATGACCTAAGCGAAAGTCGGACACTTAACCGACTAAGCCACCCAGGTGCCCCAGGCCTACAAACTCTTATTTTGCAGCCTGAAGATCAGCCAGGACTCTATTTTCCTGGTACTTTTCACTTCTTTTAAAACCATTTTAGTGTAAAATTGCTGAGAAAAAATTCAGAAAATCTGGAAAGTTATGAAGTAAAATAACCTCTAATTCTGTACTATCAAGAGAACTTTATTTTTGTGTGTATACTACAAATATTTTATATCTTTTTGCTTTGTTTTTGCTCTATGATCATGATCTTTTCCTAGCCTTATGCATTCTGTAACATCAATTTTAATGGTTATATAATCTTGTATCGTATTCTAGTAATACAGAATTCAGTTAACCTCACTGTAGTTAGGCATCTGTTTTTAACATTGTTAACATTGTAATGTGGTGCCAGGACTGCAACCTAATTCTGATTCTCAGCAGATACATGCTTTATTCATGTATTTGTCATTTTAGTCATCCACTGTCCTGGGCTTGGCTCCCCAGCACTCTCCATCACACTCTCTTGGGAACACTGATTAGTCAAGGAGTGTTTTCATGACCTAAGTAGGTTAAATAGAGACATTTTTTGGTCAGAGAGAGAGATGCTAGGAGAAAAGAAGAAAGGCTCTGCTACCTCTGGAGTTGCTAAAGCAGACAGGATGGGAATCGCTGCTGGAAGCCAGGTTTTCTTCTTGAGAGGCAAACTATCTGAAGAATGAAGGCAAGGGAAATGATAAACGGAGTCCTGGCAATATTCTGGTTATTACTATCTGACCTTCGGCCCTAGGTATTGCAACTCTTCCTTCAATTTTGTGAATTGCCTTAGTATTCTTTCTAATTTTAGCAGCAGACACATTTCTACTTTCTGCTTTAATCATTTTAAGTTGGGTAATCGTGACCTAAATCTGAAAACAAAACACACAAGCCTTAGC
>NW_027527543.1:1316-9184 GCF_008692635.1 Crocuta crocuta | reverse complement strand
TGGGCATGGAGGAGGGCACTTGTGGGGATGAGCACCTGGTGTTATGTGGAAACCAACTTGACAATAAACTGTTTGTAATAAATAAATAAATACATAAGTACATAAATAATAAATTGTTCTTTAACACCGGTCTAAATGCATTACACATAGGTCATCTCATCCATTCACTGATATAACACTGATTTCAATGCAGGAAGCAAGTAGTGCTCTTAACAAACATGTTTTTTACATGTGTCTCAACTTGTGTATATGCAATACAGGACCATTAATACATCCATTTACTGATATAACACTGGTTTCAAGACTGTAATCACGTAGTAATCTTAAAACAATATGTATTGCAACTCCTTAAACACTTCTCTACATGCATCACAGAATGGCTGTCTCATACACCTGATATAGCACTGTTTGAATGCATCAAATAAGTAACACTCTTTCAAAAACTTCTTTACGTGTGTTCTTAAACACTTCTCCATGTCTTACAAAATGCCCATCATATTCATTCACTGCATTAACACTGTTCTCACTGTAGCAATGAAGTAGTGTTCTTTGAAACATCTTTATTACAACTGTTTTTAAGCACTTCTTTTTTTACATGCATTACAGATGGTTTCCACTTCAATTCTTTCATATAACACTATTTTCAAGGTAGGTAGTAACATTCTTTGAAACCTTTCTTTCAATTTTTATTTAAATTCTAGCTACTTAACATATAGTGTAATATTGGTTTCAGGAGCAGAATTTAATGATTCATCACTTATATATAACATCCACAGCTCATCACAACAAGTGCCCTTCTTAATACCCATCACCTATTTAACCCACCCCACCATCCACCTCCCCTCCTGTAACCCTCAGTTTGTTCTCTATCCTCAAGAGTGTCTTATGGTTTGCTTCTCTCTTTTTTCCCTTCCCCTATAGTTATCTGTTTTTCTTCTCAAAGTCCACATATGACTGAAATCGTATGATGTTTGTCTATCTCTGACTTATTTAGCTTAGAATACACCCTAGCACCCTCCACATCATTGCAAATGGCAATATTTCATTCTTTTTGATGGCTGAGTAATATTCCATTGTATATACATACTGCATCTTCTTTATCTATTCATCAGTCAGTGGACATTTGGGCTCTTTCCATAGTTTGGCTCTTGTTCATAATGCTGCTTAAACGTTGGGGACATGTTCTCCATCAAGTCTATATTTTTGTATCCTTTGGGAAAGAATCTAGTAGTGAAATTGCTGGGTCATAGGGTAGTTATATTTTTAACTTTTTGAGAAACCTCAATAGTATTTCCCAGAGTGGCAGCACCAGTTTTCATTCCAACCAACAGATTAAGAGGGCTCCCCTTTCTCCACATCCTCGCCAGCATCTGTTATTTCCTGTGTTGTTAATTTTAGCCTGACAGGTGAGGTGGTATCTCATGTGGTTTTCATTTGTATTTCACTAATGATGAGTGATGCTGAGCATCTTTTCATGTGTCTATTATCCATATGCATGTCTTTGCTAGAAAAATATCTGTTCATGTCTTCTGCCCATTTCTTAACTGCATTATTTATTTTAGGGGTATTGAGTTTGTAAGTTCTGTATAGATTTTGGACACTAACCCTTCATGAGATCTGTCATTTGCAAATATCTTCTCCCATTCCATAGGTTGTCTTTTTTTTTAATTTACATCCCAGTTACTTAGCATATAGTGCTATAATGATTTCAGGAGTAGAGATCAGTGATTCATCCCCTATGTATAACACCTAGTGCTCATCCTAACAAGTGTCCTCCCTAATGGCCCTTATCCATTTAGTCCATTCCCCCACCCACAAACCCTCCAGCAACACTCAGTTTGTTCTCTGTATTTTAGAGTCTCTTATGTTTTGTCCCACTCCTTACTTTTATATTAATTTTGCTTTCCATCTCTTCTGTTCATCTGTTTTGTATCTTAAATTCCTCAATGAGTGAAGTCATATGATATTTGTCTTTCTCTGATTGGCTGATTTGGCTTAGCATAATACCCTCTAGTTCCATTCATGTGGTTGCAAATGGTAAGATTTTGTTCTTTTTGATTGTCAGGTAATACTTCATTATATATACATACCACATCTTCTTTGTCCATGTTGATGGACATTTGGGCTTTTTCCATACTTTAACTATTGTCAATAACACTGCTATAAACATAGGGGTGCATGTGCCCCTTTTGAAATAGCACACCTGTGTACCTTGGATAAATACCTAGCAGTGCAATTGCTGGGTCATATGGTAGTTCTATTTTTTAATTTTTTGAAGACCTTCCATACGGTTTTCCAGAGTTGCCGCACAAATTTGCATTCCTACCAGCAGTGCAAAAGAGATCCTCTTTCTCTGCATCCTCACCAACATCTGTTGTTGCCTGAGTTGTTTATTTTAGCCATTCTGACTTGTATGAAGTGGTAGCTCATTGTGGTTTGATTTGTATTTCCCTGATGATGAATGACGTTGAGCAGCATTTCATGTCTCTGTTAGCCATCTGGTTGTCTTCTTTGGAGAAGTGTCTACTCATGTCTTTTGCCCATTTCTTCACTGGATTATTTGTTATTTTAGGTGTTGTTTGATAAGTTTATGATAGATTTTGGATACCAACCCTTTATCTGACATATCATTTGCAAATATCTTCGGTTGCCTTTTATTTTGCTGATTGTTTCCTTTGCTGTGCAGAAGCTTTTTATTTTGATGAGGTTCCAATAGTTCATTTTTGCTTTTGTTCCTCTTGCCTCTGGAGACATGTTGAGTAAGAAATTGCTGTGACTGAGGTCAAAGAAGTTCTTGCCTGATTTCTCCTGGACGATTTTGACAGCTTCCTGTCTTATCTTTAGGTCTTTCATCCATTTTGTGTTTATTTTTGTGTATGGTATAAGAAAGTGGTCCAGGTTCATTTTTATGCAGGTTGCTGTTTAGTTTCTTTGCACCATTTGCTGAAGACACTGTCTTTATTCCATTGGATATTCTTTCCTGCTTTGTCAAAGTTTAGTTGGCCATACGTTTGTGGGTCCGTTACTGGGTTCTCTATTCTGTTCTATTGATCTGAGTGTCTGTTTTTGTGCCAGTACCATACTGTCTTGATGATTACAGCCTTGTACTACATCTTGAAGTTGGGATTGTGATGCCCCTGCTTTGGTTTTCTTTTATAAGGATTGCTTTGGCTATTCGGGGTCTTTTCTGGTTTGAAACATCTTATTACAGATGTCCTTAAACATGTTTTTACACGAATTATAGCATAGCTGTCTCATCCAATCACTCATATAACACTGATCCAAATGCAGCAAGGCAGTAGCACTCTTACAAACATGTTTTTAACAAATGTCCTTAATAACTCCTCAACATGATTACACAGTGGCTGTCACATTCATTCATGATATACTGTTCTCAATGTAGCAACCAAGTAGACTTCTTAGAAACATCTTTATTTTAAGTGTACTTGACTCCCTTGTCAAATAATAGTTAACTATTTATGTGGGGATTGTTTCTGGGTTTTGTTTCATTCATTGATGTGTTTTTTTAAATGAAGATTTGTTTTTATTTTATTATTTTATTTTATTCTATTTTATATTTTACTTTACTTTACTTTACTTTACTTTACTTCATCATGATAAGTGTACTCTTTACTCCCAATCTGCTATTTCACTCATCCCCGACCCCCTTCCCTCTGGTAACCATCAGTTTGTTCTCTATAGTTAAGAGTCTGTTTCTTGCTTTATCCCTCTCTCTTCTTTTTCCCTTGTTCACTTGCTTTGTTTTAAAAAATATTCCTGTGTGCCTCAGTGCCTCAGTTAGTTGAGTGTCCAACTCTTGGTTTCAGCTGAGGTCATGATCTCATGGCTCCTGAGTTCAAGCCCCATATAGGGCTCCACACTGACAGTGCAGAGCCTGCTTGGGTTTCTCTTTCTCTCTCTCTGCCTGTCCCCCACTTGTGTGTTTTTTTCTCTCTCAAAATAAATAACATAACTTAAAAAGAAGTTAAAATTCCAAATGTGAGTGAGACCATATGATATTTATCTTTCTCTGACAGTGTTATTTTGTTTAGCAGTGTACTCTCTAGCTCTGTGTCATTGCAAATGGTAAATAATGCTGTAATAAACATAGGGGTGGATATATCCCTTTGAATTAACATTTTTTTGAGGTAGATACCCAGTAGGGTTGTTATATTTTTAATTTTTTGAGGAACCTCTATACTGTTTTCCACAATGGCTGCACTAACTTGTGTTCCCAACAAAAGTGCATGAGGATTGCTTTTTCTCCACATCCTTGCAAACACTTGTTTCTTATATTTTTTATTTTAGCCATTCTGAAAGGTGTGAGGTGATATCTCATTATAGTTTTGATTTGCATTTCCCTGATGATGAGTGATGTTGAGCATCTTTTCATGTATCTGTTAGTCATCTGTATGCCTTTGGAAAAATGTCTATTCATGTCTTCTGCCCATTTCTTGACTTGATTAATTGTTTTTTGGGTGTTGAGATTGATAAGTTCTCTATATATTTTGGATACTAACCCTTTATAAGATACGTTATTTGCAAATATCTTCTCCCATTCTGTAGGTTGCCTTTTAATTTTGTTGTTTGTTCCCTTTGCTGTGCAGAAGATTTTTATCTTGATTAGGTTCCAATGGCTTATTTTTGCTTTTGTTTCCCTTGCTTCCAGAGATGTACCTAGTAAGAAATTGCCACAGCTGATGTCAAAAGGTTACTGCCTGTGTTCTCCTCTAGGGTTTTGAAAAAATAGGTCTTTCATCCATTTTGAATTCAATTTTTGTGTATGGTGTAAGAAAGTGATCCAGTTTCATTCTTTTACTTCTTGCTGTCCATATTTCCCAGCACGATTTGTTGAAGAGACTGTATTTTTCCATTTGATATTCTTCCCTGCTTTGTTAAACATTAAGTGACCATATAATTGTGGTTTAATTTCTGTTTTAAATTGTGTTTCATAGACCTGTATATCTATTTTTGTACTGGCATCATTCTTTTTTAATCACAACAGCTTTGTAATATAACTTGAAGTCTGGAATTGTTATGCCTCCAGGTTTTTTCTTTTTCAAGATTCTTTTGGCTATTTGGGTTTTTTTGAGGTTGCATACAAATTTTAGAATTCTTTGTTCTAGTTCTGTGAAAAATGCTATTGGTAGTTTGATAAGGATTGCATTAAATGTGAAGATTGCTTTGGGTAGTATAGATATTTTAACAATATTTACTTTTCCACTCCATGAGCATGGGATGTCTCTCCATTTCTTTGTGTCATCTTCAATTTCTTTCATCAATGTCTTATAGTTTTCAGAATACAGATCTTTCACCTCTTTAGTTAGGTTTATTCCTAGGTAGTTCATTATTTTTGGTGCCATTATAAATGGGATTATTTTCTGAATTTCTCTATCAGCCACTTCATTGTTAGTATACTGAAAAGCAATGATATCTGCACATAGATTTTGTATCCTGTAACTTTAGTGAATTCATTTATCAGTACTAATATTTTTCGTTGGAATCTTTTGGTTTTTTTACACATAGTATCATGTCATCTGCAAATAGGAAAAGTTTTACTTCTTCCTTATCAACTTACATGTCTTTTATTTCTTTTTGCTGTCTGATAGCGGGAGCTAGGACTTCCAGTGCTATGTTGAATAAAATTGGTGACAGTGTACATCCTTGTCTTCTTCCTGACTTTAGGGATAAAGCTCTGTTTTTTCCCTTTGAGTATGGTGTTTGCTTTGGGTTTTTCATATAAGAAATTACTATGTTGAAATATATTTCCTCTAACATTACTTTGTTGAGAATTTTTGTCATGAATGTATGTTGTAGTCTGTCAAATGCTTTTTTACATCTATTGAAATGATTATGTGGTTTTTATTATTTCTCTTATTGATATGATGTATCACATTGATTTACAAATACTATACCATTGCTGCATCATGGTAATAAATCTCACTTGATTTTGGTGAATGATTTTTTAATGTATTGTTGGATAATACGGATTCCTAGAATTTTTTTTGAGGATTTTTGAATCTATGTTGAACACAGATATAGGCTTGTAGTTGTCTTTTGTGTGTGTGTGGTGTCTTTATATGGTTTTGGTGTCAGGATAATGCTAACCTCAAAGAATGAAATTGGAAGTTTTACTTCCTCTTCTATTTTGTGGAGTAGTTTGAGAAGAATAGGTGTTAATTCTTCTTTAAATGTTTTGTATAATTCCCCTGTGAAGCCATCTGGTCCACAATTTTTGATGTTGTTGTTGTGTTTTTTTAATGTTTATTTATCATTGAGAGAGAGAGACAGAGCAAAAGTGGGGTGGGGCAGAGAGAGAAAGGGAGACAGAGAATCTGAAGTAGGCTCCAGGCTCTGAGCTGTCAGCACAGAGCCTAATGCAAGGCTCGAAACCACAAACTGTGAGATCATGACCTGAGCCGAAGTCAGACACTTAACCGACTGAATCACCCAAGTGCCCCTGGATGTGATTCAATTACTGATTCAAAGTCCTGACTGGTAACCAGTCTATTCAAATTTTCCATTTCTTCTACATCAGATTTGATACGTTATATTTTTCTAGGAATTTGCGCATTTCTAGATTGTTCAATTTTTTAGCATACACTTTTTCAAAATACTCTCTTCAAATTGTTTGCATTTCTGTGAAGTTGGTTGTTATTTCTCTTTCATTTCTGATTTTGTTTCAGTCCTTTCTCTCTCTCTCTCTCTCTCTCTCTCTCTTTTCATGGGTGTGACTAAAGGCTCATCAATTTTCTTTGTCTTTCCAAGGAAAAAGTTTTTGCTTTCATTAATCTGTTCTATTATCTCTTTAATTTCTATATTATTTACTTCTACTCTAATCTTTGTTATTTCCTTTCTTCTCGTGGTTTTGAATTTCATTTGTTGTTCCTTTCTTCTCGTGGTTTTGAGTTTCATTTGTTGTTCTTTTTCTAGCTTCTTTATGTGGGAGGTTAAGTTGTTTTAGATCTTTCTTGCTTCTTGAGGTAAGCCTATATTGCAGTAAACTTACCTCTTAGAAACCCTTTGGCTGCATCCGAAAGGTTTTGGACTGTTGTGTTTTCATTTTCATTTGTTCCCATGATTTTTGAATTTCTTCTGTGATTTATTTGTTGGCTCATTCTTTGCTTAGTAGCATGTATTTTAACTTTCTTTTTTATTTTTTTTAATTTTTTTTAATGTTTTATTTATTTCTAGGAGAGAGACAGCATGAGTAGGGGAGGGTCAGAGAGAGAGGGAGTCACAGACTCTGAAACAGGCTCCAGGCTCTGAGCTGGCAGTCAGCACAGAGCCCGACGCGGGGCTCGAACCCACGAACCGTGAGATGATGACCTAAGTGAAAGTCGGATGCTTAACCAACTAAGCCACCCAGGCGCCCCTTTAACTTTCTTTTTTAAAATAGTTTCTTCTCAAGTTGGTTTCCATATAACACCCAGTGCTCATCCCCACAAGTGCCCTCCTCCATGCACATGTCTCCCCTCCCCCCCCCACACCCATCAGTCCTCAGTTTGTTCTCAGCATTCAAGAGTCTCTCATGGTTTGCCTCTCTCCTTCTAACCCACTATTTCCTCCCTTCTTCACCCCCTTGGTCCTCCATTAAGTTCCTCCTAAACCTACTATATGTGCAAAAATATGATATTTGTCCTTCTCTCCCTGACTTATTTCGCTCAGCGTAACACCCTCAAGGTCCATCCATGTTGCTACACATGGCCAGATTTCTTTCTTTCTCATTTCCATGTAGTATTGCATCATATAGATAAACCACATCTTCTTGATCCATTCGTCTGTTGATGGACACTTAGGCTCTTTCCATGTTTTGGCTATTGTTGAGAGTGCTGCTATGAACATTGGGGTACATGTGCCCCTATGCA
>NW_027527543.1:0-606 GCF_008692635.1 Crocuta crocuta | reverse complement strand
ACCTCCCGTTTTGGTTTTATTCTTCATTATGACTTTGGCTATTCGGGGTCTTTTGTGGTTCCATACAAATTTTAGAATAATTTGTTCTACTTTTGAGAAGGATGCTGGTGCAATTTTGATTGGGATTGCATTGAATGTGTAGATTCCTTTGGGGAGTAATGTCATTTTAACTATATTTATTCTTCCAATCCATGAGCATGGAATGTTTTTCCATTTCTTTGTGTCTTCTTCAATTTCCTTCATAAGTTTTTATAGTTTTCATCATACAGATGTCTTATATCCTTGGTTAGGTTTATTCCTAGGTCCTTTTGGTTTTTTGTGCAATTGTGAATGGAATCAGTTTCTTGAGTTCTCTTTCTGTTGCTTAATTTTTAGTGTAGAAGAATGCAACCGATTTCTGCACGTTGATTTTGTCCCCACAACTTTGCAGAATTCTTAGATCAGTTCTAGTAGGCTTCTGGTGGAGTCTGTCGGATTTTCTAGGTAGAGTATCATGTATTCTGCAAAAAGTGAAAGTTTGAATTCTTCGTTGCCAATTCTCATGCCTTTTATTTCCTTTTTTTGTCTGATGGCTGATGCTAGGACGTCCAGCACTCTGTTAAACAA
>NW_027527542.1:114501-123047 GCF_008692635.1 Crocuta crocuta | reverse complement strand
AAGAAAGGGTTAAATATCTTGGCTTCCACCTATCTCAGGGGCAGCATCAGCTCAGCCCAGAGAGAAAGCAGGCTATTTGCTCGATCCCAAGTTCCACAACCCGTCGCCAGTTTCGAGAGTTTCTTGGGGCTGCAGGTTTCTGTAGGATCTGGATACCTAACCTTTCAGTCCTTGCAAAAACCCTTCGATGAGGCTACAAAGAGGGGAGAAAGGGAACCCCTGGTATGGGAGTCAGTGCAGCAAAAGGCCTTTGAGGAAATAAAGCGTGCACTTCCTCATGCGCCTGGTTTAGGGCTCCCAGACATGACCAAGCCCTTCTTTCTATATGTCCATGAGCGCACTGGTATTGCAGTGGGAGTACTGACTCAGATGTTGGGATCATGGCATCGCCCGGTGGCATCTCTCTAAGCAACTTGACTCTGTGGCCCAAGGCTGGCCCCCCGGCTACGGGCACTAGTAGCCACAGCCCTTTTAGTGTCTGAGGCTCACAAGCTAACTATGGGACAGGAATTAACAGTCCGAGTGCCACGTTCAGTATTAACATTAATGGAATACAACGGACAATACTGGCTCACCAACGCCAGGATGGTCAGGTATCAGGGAACACTATGTGAGAACCCGCGCATTCACCTAGGAGTTGTACGGACCCTGAACCCTGCAACCCTATTGCCTGTCGGGCCAGGCCAGCCAGACCATGACTGCATTGAAGTCATGGATGCGGTGTTCTCCAGCAGACCAGACTTGCGGGATCAGCCTCTCAAAGACCCCAAGGCTGAATATTTCACTGACGGTAGCAGTTTTGTAGAAAGGGGAGAGCAGCTTTCAGGATATTCCGTGGTGACTCTAAACTCTGTCATTGAAGCAGAGGCCCTGCCGAAGGAGACTTTGGCACAAAAGGCAGAGCTCATTGCTTTAACCTGAGCCCTCCAACTCGGGTGTGGCAGCAGGGATACGTGTTAATAACACACAGACTCTAAATATGCTTTCACCACTCTCCATGTACATGGGGCCTTGAATAAGGAGAAGGGTGTAATTCACTCAGGAGGAAAGGACATAAAATATGGTAAGAAGATCCTTGAACTCTTAGACGCCGTGTGGGCCCCTAAAAGTGTGGCAGTCATGCACTGCCAGGGACATCAAAGGGGGAGACACCACAGCTGCACTGGGAAACTGAAAGGCTGACCGAGAGGCAAAGCTAGGAGCTTCCAAAGGAGCAATAAAGTCAGCGGCTTTAACTGCTGCACTGTTCCCTCACCCACTGACAGAGTGGGACCCTAATTACTCACACCATGAAAGTACTTGGTTTAAGACTGAGAGTGGCAACTACCTCCCAGGTGGATGGTGGAAATTTGAAAACAGCTGAGAAGCAATTCCTGAGGGCTTAGCTCCAGCCTTTGTTAAGCAGTTCCATCAGGAAACTCACATCGGCCAGACAGCCCTTGAAACAATGTTAAGCCAGTAGTTTTACATCCCCCGGCTCTCCAGCATAGCCCGAGTGGCATGCGATCAATGTGAAACCTGTGCCCGAAACAACCCACGTCAGGGGACCAAGGCCGCCCCTGGAGTACAGAGCGTTGGGGGAGCCCCCCTTGAAAATGTGATGGTGAACTTCACGGAGCTCCCCTGGGTTCAGGGATGTAAATACCGGTTGGTCTTTGTATGTACTTTCTCAGGCTGGGTAGAAGCTTTCCCTACCCAAACAGAAAAGGCACATGAAGTGGCCCGACTCCTTCTCAAGGAAATTATCCCACGGTTTGGGATCCCTATCACTATGGGTTCAGGTAACGGGCCAGCGTTCGTGGCTGAGGTGGTGCAGCTGATGACAAAGGGGCTAAAGATCACCTGGAAGTTACACACGGCACACCGACCCCAGAGCTCCGGAAAGGTGGAACGAATAAACAGAACCTTGCAGCTGCAATTAAGTAAACTGTGCCAGGAGACCCACCTGCACTGGGACCGAGTGTTGCCAATAGCCTTGTTAAGAATCAGGTGCAGCTCCAATAAGCAAACGGGGCTTTCACCTCATGAAATCCTTTATGGGCGCCCTCCCCCAATTGTTAAGGGGATAAGGGGAGACTTAAATGAGATAGGCAATTTAACCCTAAGACAGCAGATGCAGGCTCTGGGCTCTACTGTAGCCACTCTACAACCTCATGATTTGATACGTTTCTATACTGCAAAATGTTTACAACCATAGCATTAGCTAAGACCTGCATTGTGTCACAGAGTTACCATTTCTTTTTGTGTGGTGTAAACATTTACTATCTACACTCTTTTTATCTCAGAGATTTTATGTTGAGCTAATAACTACTTCCTCTATCTGCCGCCTGGCTGTGCCCCATGGAGAGAAAATGTGCATCTCCCAGCAGGTCTTGCATTTTTCTTCCTACAAAAAAAATTTTTTTAATGTGATGTAAGACCCCCTCCCACAATGAAGTCTCTACCAATGACTTCATGGCTTCTCTATCTGGTGGAACCCCAGGATTGCTTATGGATTTCTTACAAAATACTCAGGCCTCTCCACACCTACCATGTTATCGAGCTGGGTATGGATTCAGGAATCACTTACTTACTAAGCCCCACAGGATAGGCTGAGGCACAGCCACGTGGGACTCCTGCTTTATGTGCTTGCTGCTCCGTGTGTTCTCTGAAGACCAGCAACAGCATCAACGATGTTATAACCCCAGAATCTCATGCTCTACTCCAGACTGTCTAGATGTTCCTAATTCCAGGAAATTCCTGAGCACACTGAAGGTTGGGTCTCCCTGGTCTGAGTGCCTTCTAAGTGCAGAAGCAGAACTGTGCAGTACGCTCTGGGTGTGCTCCGATTAGCTTGCTTAGCACTGAGGAGTCCATAGTTTGGTCCTGTTCCTTTCTCTTCTATGGCCATCACCCCCATCATGACCTTATCTATGCTAAAGGCTTTTAACATCACTTCTATGGTGTCATTTTCCATATATATATTTCTCCAACCTAGATATTTCTCCCACCCAGCACTCTATATCCAGCTGCCAACCTTGCTTGCATTTCTAATAATCTCAGATTCTACATTCCTAAATTGGGTGCTTGTGATACCGTTTCCCCAAATGTCCTTCTTCCAGAGTCTTCCCTGTTTCCATGGAAGGCTCTCCTCATTTCTACTTACAGTCTGAAGTATTGGATGTCATCTTTGATGCTTCCCTCCCTCAACCCAGAATTAATACACTAGGAAATGCTGCAATGTCCATCTTTACATGTATCCAGGACATACATGCACACACAAAATAACCAGAGCACAGTCACTTCCTATTATTTTCTCTTCTCAAACCCCAACATACATCCAACACCCCCTCCTGGAACACTGCACTCGTTTTCTACAGATTTCCCACAGGTGCTCATCCTTCACCTCTCGGTTCTGCACACAGCAAGTGCATGCTTCTAAGAGAAGTAGTACCAGGTGGATCATCTGTTCTACACCATCTGGTGACTCCACATGTCACTCGAGAAAACTCAAACCCTGCCAATCCCAAGGCCTAGACATCTGACCTCATTTCACATGCTCTCTGCTCTGGCCACAGTGGCCTCTCACCCTTCTTGAACACAGGACACACTCCTGCCCTAGTGCATGTGCCTTGGACGTTCCCCTGCCTGGAAAGAACTCCCTGAGACACGCTCTTCATCGATTCTTCGTGTCCTTCATGTCTCTCAGAGGTCAGCTTCCCAGTGAGGCTCACACTTACCACAGTAAAGTAGCCACCTTCCCTGTCCCTGCACAGGCAACTCTCTCTCTGGTTCACCTTCCTCAAAGCACCTGCCAACTTCCTATTTAAACACATCCCTTATTTACCATGTTTATACAATATACAGTTGACTCTGAATTATACTGGTTTCAACTGTGCAAATCCACCAATATGTGGACTTTTTTATAGTAAGTACTGTTAATGCAGTTTCTCTGATGTTTTCTTACTATTTTCTCCAGCTTAAATTATTGTAAGAATATATATATATATGTGTGTGTGTGTGTGTGTGTGCGTGTGTAACATACAAAATATGTTGTTAAGTGACTGTGTTTTCAGTAAGGCTTCCTATCAACAGTAGGTTATTATTAGTAGTATTTACATTTCAGGGGAGTCAAAAGTTATAATTGGACTTCCGACTACATAATGGGGCCATTGCCCTCAATCCCCACTTTGTTCCAGGGTAAGTGGAGTGTGGCCCTCACCACTAGGACATATCCTCCACAAGACCAGCAGGTTTGCCTCTTCTTAGAGTCACTGAGGTGTCCTAGGTGAAAACATAGCAGGTCCTGCCCGTGGCACACGACATTATCCGTGGAACGAGGATCTCTCTTCTGAATGAGCCTCAGGCACAGCTGGTCCATGGCAGCTCCCACACAAAGTACCCCCACCTCACCACCAGTGCTGCCTCTACTTCCCCCTAGGGCTGCTCCCCACCTCCCTCTCCCAGCTCAGCTCCCCCCTCCCACAGCGGTTCCCCTGCACAGCACAGCACACGGTTACAGTCCTGTCTTCAGAAACACTGGACTTAGGCTCAGTGGGGCCCTTTCTCCTACCAAATAGAAATCTCCGTGAGACTCTGCTTTATAAATCCATGAATTAGGATGGGACCCAGCACCAGCATCACTAGAACTTGGGCAGGGAGAGGGAGCAGAGAGGCAGGGAAGGTAGAAACTAACTGAGGTTGAAAAAGGATGAGAAACTCTTGGATTCCTCTCTGTCTACATCAGTAACGTAAAGAATAATCCAGAAGACAGCTCTAGAAGGAGGGGAAGAGGTGGATGACTGAAAATTCATTTCTTCAAACCACAGGCACTCCTGTGTGCAGGGGCCACCTAGGCCTGTGGGAATGACAGCCCGAAGGACTCCTGGTGCTGTAACTGCAGGGTCACCCGGGGAGAATGGGACGGGAACTTGTACACAGGTGCAAGAACAGGCCTGGTGCTCCAGAGAAACAAAGAAAAAATACCCCCAAAAGATGTGGGCTGAGGCAGGACCAGGATGGAGCCTGGGCTGAGCCAGGCGTAGGAAGCTCTTGCTGCACAGGGTCCTGTGCTGGAGTCTTGCTCTGGCTGGTCCAGGGTCCCTGAAGGATGGACGGTGTCAGCAAGGGAGGCACGAGATTCTTTCTGGTCACCAGCTGGCCTCTCCTCACTGTCTGAGACTCAACTTTATTTTATGATTTAGTGTTTGGGGGACAGCAGAGAAGTGGCATTCTGATGATACATTCTTTCTTCAGTAAAAATTCTCCAGGGGCGCCTGGGTGGCTTAGTCGGTTAAGCGTCCGACTTTCGCTTAGGTCATGATCTTGCGGTTCGTGGGTTCGAGCCCCGCGTCGGGCTCTGTGCTGACAGCCAGCTCAGAGCCTGGAGCCTGTTTCAGTCTGTGACTCCCTCTCTCTCTGACCCTCCCCTGCTCACGCTGTCTCTCTCTCTCTCTCCTAGAAATAAATAAAACATTAAAAAATTAAAAAAAAAATTCTCCAGAACGTTGATATGCATAAGCATATGGGAAAAGCCCAGAAGGGGCATTAGTATATTAAAGGCAAAAGTTAGTTCTTTGAGAGCAGGGGTCAATAGCCTGTTTATCGCTTAAAGGAAGGTATTAAGAAAAACAGGTGTTTCGGGAGAGCAAAGATTTGTGGTTTTGCTCCCATAACCACAAAATAAGAAGTTCCTATAGTAAGTTCCTTTACAAGGTGCAATCAGCATATCAAGGCCAGAATGCCTTGGGGGTCGGTGCTCAAGCAGAAACAATTGGGTGGGGGTGGATATCGGTTGCCACCTGATGGTAAGAGTCCCTTCAACTTACCTTAGCCTCACAAGGAGTTTTTTCTCAACTTATGAGTTCAGAAATGGCTCCCAACATTTCTTGTAACAGATGACGTCCAAGTCCCTGTGGTCACAGGTCCTGGGGAGACAAGGTTCCACAGAAGGGGCAGGGACAAGGAGCAGGTCACACCAATGTTACACTGAGCACTGACTGGGCACAGGCCCCATCCACGCTCGCCCCCTCACAGCTCTCTTCTGTCCGTACCTGCAACAGAGTTAGCACAGCAAACACGCGGGTTCTGGAAGGTTCTCAGTGCTTTCGTTTATTTTCTGTCTCAACTTTATAAATCTTTTCTTTCATTATTTCATCATCACCACATACCCAGAATTACAAAACACAGATTCATATCTGGATTCTCATTTTTAATAGGGAAGTAACATGTCAGGACTCTGTCCAACATGAAATAAAGACGGGGATGGAGACGGTCCAGCCCTGTCTCTTCAGGAACAGGAAAGCAGATCAGAAAGGGAACAGTAATCAGTACGGGGAGGGGTCACGGTGGGCAGGGTGGGCCAGTCTCCTGCGTCTCACACTATGCTAACAGGAACACAGACACATTCTGACACCAACTGCAGACAGAGAAGTCAGGGGCTCTGGATGTCACCAAGTGGGAGTGTGGACAAATCTTGCATCGCTCAGTCCCCCAGGGGCGGCTGGTGTCACACTGTGAAAAAATTAATCATGAACACATTCAGGTCACTCACATAAGTGCCTCATCCTCAACAGTCCCCTGCATGTCAAAGTGTCCCTAGCGCCCCCACTCCTTCCCGCTTCAGGCCCTCCAGATCTTACCTTTAGGAGCCAGTAGGGACGAATCAGAGCCCTGGGCGCTGTCATCGCCTGGGGTAGAACAAACAGGACGTGATCAGAGCCACAGGAGATGAGACTGAAGGAGCAGCTATTCGGGGGGGAGGGGGTGAGCTCCCCATGGGGTCCTGTCTACACTACCTCAGAGTTTTAGGGATCACCCCCTCCATACTTACGTGCAGCATGAGAGTAGCTCAGTCCTTTTCCTCCTGTGGGAAGAAAACATCACGTTAGAGACCTGGGACAGCTGGGCTATCAGGTCCTAGAGCAACCTCTTAGTCCTGGTCCACAACGAAGTTTCCAGAATTCTGACTAGAGACCCAGGACAGGATTGGGAAACAGGAAGAAGGGGGGGCGGGGGCAGGGAGCGGTGCACAGGACCACCTGACTTGCTGGAGGTTTGATTTCACCAGGACCTTCCTCTCCGTCCTGTAACTGCTGGGAATCAGGTCCCCATCACCAAAATTACCAAGTGAAAACTGTCCTTCATTTTCACAAGTGCTTTGCTCCAGAGTGAACATCAGTAACGGCTCCAGAGTGGGCAGGTGCATGGTGTGGATGGGACTTCCCAGGAACAAGGCAGGACCATGTGCTACCTAGGAAACCCCCAGCGGGACAGGAGAACTCAGATCCCCCCACTTGTTTCTACCTGAGCGCTTCTTCCTCCAGACCACAGCTCCAACCACCACAGTGACCACAAGGACAGCGACAGCCACACCAGCAATGATGCCCGGGATGGGGATGGAGGGCTGAGGAGGCGGCTCTGGAAAGGGAAGGAAGGTGAGGGGCCCACACCTCCGGCTTCAGTCCTGACTTTGTGAACTTCTCCAGAAGGGCCCTGCTCTCCCTGACACCAGGCTCTACCCCACACCCTCCTTACCCCATCTCAGGGTGATGGGCGCGGGCAGCCCCTCGTGCTGCACGTGGCACGTGTATCTCTGCTCCTGTCCAGAAGGCACCACCACAGCCGCCCACTTCTGGAAGGTCCCATCTCCCGCAGGCCTGGTGTCCACTAGCTCCGTGTCCTGGGTGTGGTCCTCCCCATCTCGCTGCCAGGTCAGGGTGATCTCCGCAGGGTAGAAGCCCAGGGCCCAGCACCTCAGGGTCACCTCATGGTCAGAAATGCGGTGGCGGGTCACGTGTGTGCTGGGAGATTCTGAAGAAGAAGAAGCAGAAAATCCACCCTGGGGTTTACCTTCAGGGGCCACTGAAACTGCATCCATGTGAGCATCCTGAGGTGGACAGGGCAACGGGTTTGGATGGAAGAAGCCCAAAACCCAGACACCAGTCTAGCCTTTGGGATCTCCGGATCTTTGTTAAGTCCTGGAATCAGGGAGAGAGCCCGGGGAGGAGGCTGCAGGTCTAAAGTGGGCACCACACCATGGTCCTGACTCTGGTAAAGGATGAATGACTCAGAAAACCCGGAGTCAGATCTCCAAAGATGTTCTCAGGGAGAACAAGGCCTTGAGAGGGAAGGTCATGGTTCACAAGGTCAAAGGGACCTGCTGATGGGTTATGTCAGGGATGGTCTCAGCCTGTGTCCCAGGGGGAGACTGCATCCCTCAGTGTCCTTTAGAGAAAAGCGCCCTCTAGGTGAGTCACCCTCTAGTAGAAATATGAACACCCAGGCGGGTCTCCCTCTTCCCACCCAGCGAGGGGCGCTGTTCTGCCACTGAGGCCGCTTTCCCTTCCTCGTGGGCAGCAAGCCCCAGGGGAAGAGAGATGGGGCGTCCCCGCGGCCCCTGTACCTGCGCGCAGCAGCGTCTCCTTCCCCATCTCCAGGTACTTGCGGAGCCACCACAAGCACGTGCCCTCCAGGTAGTTCCTGTATTGCTCCGCCACACCGGCCACCTCCCACTTGCGGCGGGGGGTCTGCGCCGCCGTGTCCGCCGCGGTCCAGGAGCGCAGGTC
>NW_027527542.1:99011-114385 GCF_008692635.1 Crocuta crocuta | reverse complement strand
ACTCCTCAGCCCTTCCCCACCCTGACAAGCAAGCAATTAAGCCCAAACAGAAAGTAAAACCGCCTAAAAGCTCCCGCGGGTTCTTCCAGGGTCGGGGATGGAGGGTTCCGGGACTCGCGGCTGCGCTCCCCCAGGGCTACCCCGGCGGGTCCGTAGGGACGGGCATCTTGTCCTGGACCCGGGCCCGCCTTGCTCACCGGACTCGCTCTGGTTGTAGTAGCCGCGCAGGGTTTTCAGGTTCAGTCGGAAGGTCCGTGCTGTCTCCTTTACCCTCAGGGTCTCCCGGTCCCAATACTCCGGCCCCACCTGCTCCATCCACCACGCACGCGGCTCCATCTTCCGACTTGGGGCGTCACTGTCGAACCGCACGAACTGCGTGTCGTCCACGTAGCCCACGGAGATGAAGCGGGGCTCCCCGAGGCCGGGCCGGGACACCGCGGTGTAGAAATACCTCAGCGAGTGGGAGCCTGCGGGCGCGGAGGGCCTGAGACCCGGCCCGAGCCTCCTCTCGGCGACGGGCCCGGGTCCCTGGTGGAGGTGGCCGCGAGGGCAGGGGGAGGGGGACCCCGTCGAGGAGAGCAAGGAGGAGTCGTGGAGGGTCTGGGGAGGGCAGACCGGGGTGGGNGGACACGTGTCTCTCCCCGGGGTCTTGCTTCCCTTCCGGACGGTCCCCGCACTCCTTCCCCGCAGAGTCCCTTTCCGGACCCCTAACTCACCCGCCCAGGTCTGGGTCACAGCCAGGGCCCCCGACAGTAGCAGGAAGAGGGTTCGGGTCATTACGACCCGCATCTTTGGGGTTTGGGCAAAAATGTGAGTCGCAGCTGGTACTGGAGGGCGGATGCGGAAACTTTACACCCCGGGACCGCGGTGCCGCTGATTGGCTTCTCCGGAAACGCGACACCAATAGGAGTGTGAACCCAGCCGCATCATCAGTATCCAGGCGGAGGTCCTGACACAGGTTGTGACAGGGAGAAGTGAAACCAGGGCAGATGGGGACTCCCCAACACTGGGCTTCCCCGCCCCCCGACACCCTGGGGCCTGAGACCCTGAGGGGCAGGCCCATGAACCTGGGTCTTTGTCCCGGCGCCTCACCTAGTGCACAAAGGGCTCTTTGTCACACTGTCTCCCTGACTCGTGGCCTAGGAGCTGTGTGAATCATTGATTCTCCAACAGTTTGTTGTCAGGATATCTACACAGTATTACAAATTAGTGAGGATCCCAATGATAATTTTTGTGTCTGTCCTACATATTTACCATAGTAGGAATAAAATAGGTTTAAATATTTATCAATTCATTTAGAAAAATTTTAATAACCTGTGGCATGAAAACAGAAATGCTGTTTTTATGAAAAATAGCAATTTTCCCAAATAAATGGGGCAGTAAGAACAGTGGATTTCACCACATTTTACATTTTTCAGGTCTCTTATCTGTCTCCCTAGAAGACCATGAGATATTCGGATTTGCTCTGCATCTATTGTGTTATTTTGGTTGAAAAAATTACATCCTTGACCAAACATAGAAGAATAGTATGTGTCATAACCTTTTTAGATAATTATGGATATTACTTCTCGGTATTATATTAAAACTACACAAGTTGTACTTTTTCTGAGGTTATTTGCAAACTGTAACCTGAAACAACTTTGTTGACTGTCTCATTCTCTGTTACATTAAATCCATAAGTGGATCTTGTACTAATGCATGATTGTTTTTAAGTAATGTGTTGTGTGTTGTTTCACTAAGTAATAGAAGTGTTCCAGCATTGATTACAGTGGAATGGAATTACCAGAAAGTCATGTTTTAATACTACCACAAATCCCAACAGAAAAGTTTGTCAGTGTGAGAAGCTGTCAGGCTTATTGGTGGATCACAGGTTTTCCAAGTCCTGATTTTCCCTTGAGAGCTTACTTTTTATCAAGGCAACAAGTACTGCCACCTGTGTCATGTGAGCTGATTTTTGTGAAGGGAAAAGTTCATGTCTTTTTTCAAGAAACCGTCTGCCAAATATCCTAGCCTAAATAATCCAGGTTTCTGTGTCATTCATTCCTTCAAGTGAAAAATGGCATTCTGTAAAGTAAAACAGAACAAACCCGCTATAGTTAAGTTCATACAAATTAATTTCCTTGGAGCTTAGGGATGTAGCAGAAGTGGTGCACATCCCATGTCTCATATAACATATATAAATGTGGATTTGAGATTTAGTAAAGACAATAATTTTAATGCTTCAAATGGGACATTATACTATTTTGTTATGTTTTGTTTGAATGTTTGCTTTTCCATTTAGGCATTTTATTTGCATGTATATATTACATCCCTAGAAAAAGAATCACAGGATTATTGCTCCTGTGTTTCCATGTTGCTTATTCATGGTCCATGATGCCAGCTGAGATGTTAGTACAAGGAAACCCAACTGGAGGGATGGGAGCAGATTATTCTGCCATTTTTCTAAGTCTTTGAGTTGTACATCAAATCTGGGGCTCATCACTCCACTGGAGTTTAACCTTCCCAGGAGGTTCAAAACAGTTCTGTGATTATCAGTGATTTCAGAGTCACCAATGTAACCATGCTCCATCATCACAGTTAAAACTGGACAATGACTTGAGGCATGACTTTAGAAGGCCTGGCATTTGCCTCACTTTTTGGCATTGTTAATGCCCTTAGAGCATCTGCCAGGACACTTATGCACAGAAAGAAGGAGGAGAGAATGTTTTTTGTTTTTTTTATGGAAGTAAGTAGTGGTGAAGAATAACAACCTATTGCAGTTTGGACCCATAACCTCCATTCTGACTAAGTTTTGCCTCAGTGGGAATGTTAACATGATGAAAGGCAAATACTGTCTAAATAATATTATGAAAATAGTTTTGACTTCATGGATTTTGTGAAACGACCTCAATGACTTCTGGTGTTCCACAGGTTGAGAACTGCTGCTCTAAATAAACCTGGGAGCATCTCCCAGCTAATCCCTGCCCTGACCTCCTCTTCACTTAGCAGAATCCCTTTCTCAGAGCTGGAGTTCTGACCTCTGATAACTTAGCTCTGAGTTTAGCCCCTGAGGGCACCTGGAACAGAACTCACCTCCTGGAAATTTGTGGCCAGAGAGTGTCTTCAGTCTGGGAAGGGAGTTGGAGGGGCAGATATTTCCCTCTTGTAATTGGGAACAGTTTGTGCCTGAAGGCACCGGACCCATGCATGACCGACTTTGATTTTGTGATACACAACCTTACTATGTATTGACATCCCAGACAGAGATTTCCTGTGTCTGTAAGAGAAATAATATTGGTCTTTACATTTTACATGTGTCTAATGCATCTGACTTGAGGCCCACAAAGCATGCAGTGCAGTACCATCCAATATAACATTCTGTGATGAAGGAATTGTTCTATATCTGCTCTGTCCAGCATAGTGGCCACGAGCTGCATGTGACTGTTGAGATACAGGTGGCACTTGAAATGGGGCTAGTGTGCTGAGCAGTTGCATTTTTAATTGTTTCAAAGGAATTTGAATATAAGTAGCCATATGTGGCTCATAGCTACCATTCTGACAGTATATATCTAGAACATTCTTAGTTTCAACGATCTTCCTCAAAAAAGATACTATATGACTCATAGGTATATGTATATCAAATTTATCTTCATATGGAAGTCATGGATTTGTGTATGTGGGTCCGAGACATATCCTCTGTGTCTCATATGTTTCATGCTGTATTTTAAAACACAGCATGAGGGGCTCCTGGGTGGCTGAGTCAGTTACGTGTCCAACTTCAGCCCAGGTCATGATCTTGCTGTTTCTGATTTCAAGCCCTGCATCAGGCTCTATGCTGACAGCTCAGAGCCTGGATCTTGTTTCGGAATCTGTGTCTCCCTCCCTCTCTCTCTGCCCTCCCCCATTCACGCTCTCTCTCTCTCTCAAAAATAAATAAACATTAAAACTTTTAAAAATAAAATAAATAAATAAAATACAGCACTAAAGCTTACTATGCATTTTAAGAGCTAAAGTGTACAGACATTACCCAAAACATGATGTATCACATTAAGGTCTTAAGTCTTCAAAAATGCCCATCACTGGAGCTAACTGATGTCTCTATTACTTTGGGTGTCTTGGTGTTGTTGCATTCACCTGGTAAACATAAGGAGGCACATAAGTCTTCACCCAGTCTAAGTGAGGGGATTCACTGAATACAGCATATAAGAGATACCTTGTAGGCCCTGTACATGCCTGTAAAAGTCATAAAGCAGAAGATGTACATCTTAGATTCCAATACCTTAGAATCTTTTACCTGTTGCTTCTTCTGATAATTTTGCTCAAATTCTGACAGTTCTCTGTGTTTCCCTTTACTCTTGAAATTCTCTACTCTCCATTGCTACCAAGGTGAAAATATAATGAAATGTTTATAACTGTGGGATGAAGAATTCTCTAAGCGTGGCCCAATGATAAAAACTCATAAAGGAAAACATAAAATTTCTGCATGTCAGCCACACACAAAGATACAAATACTTGTCATAATCAAACTGGAAGACACAAAAACAATTTTGACAGACAAAAGGGTAATGTGCTTCAATGTTCTCCAGCCAAAGACCACCAGGAGCAGCTGTAGGCATTCAAGCTGGATCTATTACTTGTTGCAGTGAGAGAGAACACACTCCTTTGGGGCAATGAATCATCTTAATATGAAGGTGTTGGACCTATAAGAATGTGAGCTTTGGATGGGTGTTTTGGGGAGGGTCTGTGGAAACTGGGGCACACTCCTGATTCTGTGTTGTCTAGAGATGTGGGCAATTCTATGTTTGAGAGTGAATATCATCTCTCAGCAGGACAGACCAGAGTGATGATAAAGCAGTAAGGACAAAGAAGCAGCGATTGCTCACATCAACTGGCACAGGGAGATGTTTGGTATTTTGTGCATTGTATAGTGACCTGTTTATGTCTGCAATTACATAGTGATGCCATGGTTTCAGAGTGTCCTATGAGATGACTGGATCATGTCCCAGGAGAATAATATGGCCCAGCGATGGCATCAGCCAGCTTCTGACCACACTGAGGCCCAGCTGTCAGTGTCAGACCAGTTTCCGATGGGGGAGAGGGAGCTGCTGATTCTTTTCTATTAAATTCCATATTTAAAAACAGCTACTATCAATTCAAAAATAACTATAATAATTGGATATTTTTCATTTTCTTTGGGTAAATACTCAAGAATGGAATTATTGGATGAAATGGCAAATCACTATGTTGTACACCTGAAAGGAATTTAACAGTGTGTGAACTGTACTCAAATAACAGAAAGAAAAAGACATAAAAAAAGAATTTAAAATGTAAAAAAACAATTTGGAAAGGAAGAAATGGAATATCAAACAAATATATTGTTTATAAGTAAACATAAAAATGAGAATGTAGATAAGAAATGGGAGTAAAACTTAGAATTTATGAATTTGGCAAAGATGAAAGTAGGTGATGACAGTGTCCAGCAGAGGGTCAGGAAAATATACCATCATAATGGGTGAAGGGAATGAAAACTGGTATACGATTTTTAAAGGGCTCTTCTGAAAAAATGTCTCCACAATTTATTTTTTTAACTTTATTCATTTATTATTTCTGAAAGACAAAGAGAGAGAGGGAGACAGAGAGAGAGAGAACAAGTTGGGGATTGGCAGAGAGAGAGAGAGAGAGAGAGAGAGAGAGAGAGACATACAGAATCCAAAGCAGGCTCCAGGATTTGAGCTGTCAGCACAAAGCTCGATGTGGGGCTCAAATTCATGAACCATGAGATCATGACCTCAGCTAAAGTCAGACACTTAACCAACTGAGCCACCCGGGTGTCCCTGTCTCCACAATTTAAATGTGCTTATATTGTGACACAGACATTTTCTTTTAGGAGTTTATCCTAAGGAAATTATTACTCATGTTTTCAAAAGTATATTTTCAGGGATGTTTCTTGAATTGTGGTTTATAAAAACAAAGAAAGGAACTTATTTAAGTATTATAATCAATATGATGATGGTAAGTATAAATGGTGGGACATTCAATATGCCTCAGACATTATCACCATATGATGTACACAGAGGGTCAAAGATAATCATCAAAGCAACCCATGAGGCACCCCAAAGGGGATCCTTTTGTACAGACAGGGAAGTAGAGGCTCAGAGAGGATAAGGAAGTGGTGGGGTCAGGGTTCAACCCAGAAGGTTTGCTCTCTGAGACATGTTGACTTGACTTGTCTTTCATTGGTTCCCTGTCCATCAGGAGGTAGGTATGACTGTGCACTCCATGCAAGTGGACTGTTGCAATGTTCTTGAATGTTCTACGATGGGAGGCTGGTAGGCTCAGAGCCTAGGGGGACATTAAGAGGCTGTGTGACTTACTGCTCAAATCAAACTAAAGCCCATCATCCTGTGTACATCTCGAGGCCTCCAGTGGCTCAGGATCAGCTGATTCCAGAGGTAAGATAAAGAACAAGCGTGAGCCCCTGGTGACACAACATTGGTACTGTCCTTAGGAGGCGGGCATTAGCAGAAATGACAGAGACAAATGTAAGTCACTCCTGAGACAAGTGTGTGTGGAGAAAGTTGTGGAGAAAGGTCAGGATATCCCGAGGACAGATGACAGGAGACCTAACAGGTGCCCTACCACTAGAATCAATCACATCTACAATGTGTGAGAGGCATATGGCATATGGACCAGAATCTGAACCATACACAGTGGTAAACAATCCTAGAACAAGAAGGAGCTCTTGGAAGTTAAGATTATGACCATATAAATAAATAATTTAGTCAATAAAGTGGATGATTACAGTGTACTTCCCCGAAGTAGTACCGTCAGAAGGTGAAGGCAGCAGGAGAGAAGACTTGTTTGGTTCTTAAAATTTCTTTCTAAAAAATTTCAAGAATATTTCTCAGAGTTTACAGGGAAAAACACATATGTGCAAACTACTTTTGAACTAGAGTGGATGACAAGAGACTTACATGAAGACACATCACAATGAAATACCAGGAAGAGGGGGGAGGAACAGACACCTTGAAAACTCCAAGACACAACAACATGGGCCTGGCGGCTGGAAGATATGACACATGGTCCCCAAATACCAAGGACAACTGTGTCCAGCACGGAGTCTCCATGCTGTCACTGTGTGAATCAGGACGAGGGTAGCCTAATTGCACGTCAGATGTTTAGTGTGTCAGTGTCTATTTTCCATGTTCCCTTCTAAAGGTTACCACTAGGCAAAGTGGGAAAACGATGGAGAAAATCAAAAGAGGAGAGCATGAGGGATCCAGGCAACAGGGAACAGAAGGAGAGAGACAGAAGGCACCCAGGCTGAGCTGAAGGGGTCCGGACGTTGGCCCTGTCCCAAGTGTGCAGGCATCCTGTCCACGTGGGGCAGGACTGAGGCCTGTGGGACAGGCGTCTGTACAGACATGAGGATGGTGGAATAGAGAATGAGCTTGACTTTATTCATGAAGATTTACCCGAGGGCACGAGGGAGGAGATTGGTAAGGATTTAAATGAGAACAAAAAGCAAATGAATGAAGGGATAAGACATTTATTTACTCTGAGGAAATTAAAAACTTGATTCAGGAAAGATAAAGTAATCATAGTCTACTAAATGCTCAGTTGAAACTAGCATTTCATGATCATAATTGTGTAAACACTGCACATTCAGCTAATCAAATTATCAAACAATTATACAGAGAAGATGGGAGTGTGTGAGAGGAGAACCAATTCAGTAAAGATAATAACCTGAAAAACAAGAAAACAAGTCCGAGAATTGTACTGTTTAGCGGCACAGAAGTAATAATCAGAGAATAAGCTAAACAAATGAATGAAGGTCATCTCTGACATTCAGGAAAGAGGAGATATGGAAGATTGGAGACATCTGTCTTGATATCAGTTACTGCAGAATTATTTGACTTTTAAAACTCTGTGCCTCTATCCATTTTCTGAAGACAACATGGTGGGAGAGATGATAGAGTCAGGAATAGTTCTGTACAGAGGCCACATAGTTGAGACAGGAGTGCTCAACAGCAGGTGTCATAAGGGAGATGCAAAGGGAAACAACAGTGATCTCCCATCACACTCCTGTCAGAATGGTGGGAATCCAAACACTGATAATGTCAAGGGCTGATCAGGACTTGGAGCAACAGAAAGCCTCAGTCACTAGTGGCAGGAATACAAAATAGCACAGTCATTGTGGGGTCAGTCAGCAGTTTCTTATAAAGCCAAACACAGACTAAGCATACAAGCTGTTGATCCCTCTCTGAGGTGTTTACACAACTCATCAGAGAACCCCTGTTTGCACAACAACCTGCAGGCACATTGTCATAGTGGGACAGCCCTTAGCTGTGGGCTGCACATGGTGACTTCCTTCCAAAGACTACTTTTTGGAAAGGGACAAAGCATAAAAAGGAACTTCACAGGGAGAATCTGGGCAAGACGACCTTTGCCAGGGGGTGAAGGGTAACTTCATCAGTGATGATCAAGTGATCACTATGCTCTTGAAATGTTGTGTTGAGAATGGCCCGTCCAGTTGTGGTTCCCAAGCCCTGTAGCCTCAGTCAGCCTAATTCACAGTGAGAGATGGTCTACAATATACCTGAGAGTTCTCCTCAATCATCAGGGTCATCAAAATAAAGAAAGTCTAAGAAATTGTCACAGCCAGAGGAGTCTAAAGGAGACATGATTGGGACTTAACTCAGTGTGGTATCTTGGATGGGATCTTGGAGGAGAAAACAAAACCCAGTGAGAGCAAATCCCATGAGGAGTTCAGTACTAATGTGTGAATACTGCATCATTATCAGTGGTAAATGTATGACCTTGGGATTGGTGTTAACAGAGACAACTGATTATGGGGTTTATAGGGACTCTGCACTAACTTTGCACCTTCTCTGTAAATCTCCAACTATTGTAAAATGAAGGAGCTCCTTTTTTGAAATAAACCTCACTGAGGGAATAGGTCAAGGAGGAACAATGATCTACTTTAGTTTTCCTGGCATTATTATCAAGGGCCTGGAGACAGGGGTTGTGGGGAGGACAGATAGAAACTGCACACACAGGACGGGGCTCCAGAGTCTCCTACTCTCCGCTGATCCCTGCCTCACCCCTGCACCTGCCCCCAAGGCTGCTCAGAAGGCACCTTCATCCCCCTCCATGCTCAGCCTGCAGGTCAGCCATCTGGGCCTGACTCAGCTCAGCCCAGTCCTCTCCTCTGGCGGTGCAGAACCGGAGGGCAGCAACACCTCCATGTGGCCACATGGCTGACGACAGAAGACTTGAGTCCCCTTTGAGGTACCCCAGGAACCTCCCCAGGGTCTCCTTGGGCTCCAGGCAGCCGCACAAGAGGAAGCCCCCATCTAGTGTCAGGTCCCCAATCTGAATTTTCTTCCAAAATACATGCTGACATAGGTGCTCTCTCCCCATTGAATGACCATGGGTTTTGGGCTCAAGAAGGAACTGACCTTCGGGCCATAAACGCTGCTTCTTAGGTCTGCAGTGGCTCACAAACATCCTGGGAGCCCTCAGTGTCCTAAACGGACCTTGGCCTCAGGGTCCCTGTCACTTGTTTTTGCTGCTGCTTCCAGGGCTTTGCAAGACCTGTGCATTCTAAAGAGACTTTGTTTCTAATTCTATAGTTTCTGGATCCCACTCCCTGGGCTTAGATTTCACAGACACCTACTGTCCATCCCTGTATCACAGTGCCTGTCACTTGGAGACATCTCTCTTTGTGGAGATGGGAAACCACTGCTCCAAGAGGAGCAGCCCCAGAGCCTCAGCCAGGAAGGTCTCCAACAGCTGGGGCCATGGAGGCTGCGTTCTTAGAGCTTGGAAGCAGGATATGGGATGGAGGCTGGATACCGCAGGGGCTACAAGGAGATGAGCCGTGAGTCAGGGCCCAGGCTTCTGCCTAACATTTCCTCCAGGACCCAAATGTGTCCCCTCCCCTCTCTCCAGACCTGCAGAACTCAGAGGTCCAAACACCATTGATTGAGAGAGGAAGTTCACGTGTGGGGATCAGACCCCCACGGTTGGAACCTGGAGGGTGGCCGCCTACCCCACCTGGAGAGCCCAGGACCCAGGCGTGCTGCCTCTTCTAACCCTTGGTGCACCTTCGAGACAGGGACCTGCTCTCTGGCCTGACTTCCTGTCCCTGCAAACTGAAATTACAGCCTCTGCTTCTGTTACATCTACAGACCTCACATTATCATTTCTGTACGTTGTCATCCAGGTACAGAGAATTCTGACGTCCCTTGAAAGTGCTTCTCTAAGCCATTACAGCCCAGGGCTTTGACATGTGGTCTAATATCCAAATATTTGGTATTTTCCAGAGATGCTCATGTTACAGATTTCTAATTTAATGTCACTGTGGTCACAGAGTGTACTTTATTATTTCACTACCTTCACATTTATTGAGACTTATTTTAGGGCCAGTCTGTGGTCTATTCTGGCTCACAGTATGGTTAAACTCTTCTAATCCTTAATTCTATTAATTAGTTCTTTTAATGAGAAAACTAATCCTTAGTTCTATTAATGAGAGAGGAGTATTGATCTCTAAATATAATAGTTAATTTGTCTATTTCTTTACCCTTCTTCCACTTTATGTGTCACCTGCTTTAGAGCTCTCTCTGTACTGACGGTCTTCTTCACTCATTACTTTGCCTTGCTGTGATGCTGACCTATTATCCTTATAGAACATCCTTCTTTGTGTCTAGTGATGCTCCTTGGATGACAGCCTATTTTACTGCAGAATAATGCAACATTCCAGATTTATTTAGGCTTTTTATTCCCATAGTATATTCCTTTGTTAAAATTTATTTTAACATTTTATTTTATTTTTTGAGAGACAGAGCGAGACAGAGAGTGAGCAGGACAGGGGCAGAGAGAGGAGACATAAAATCTGAAGCAAGCTCCAGGCTCTGAGCTGTCAGCACAGAGCCCAATACTGGGCTCAAACCCACAAACATGAGATCATGACCTAAGCTGAAGTCAGATGCTCAACTGACAGAGCCACCCAGGGGTCCCTGACTCTAGCTTTTAATTTGTTTTTGGTTTTGTATTTCAAGTGTTTTATTCTACATAGAATATAGTCTATCTTGATATTCATTCAGTCTGATAATCTCAACCTTTTGATTGGAATTTTGGTTGGTTTATACTGAATATGATTCCTAACGTGGTAGGATTTGGGCTGTCATTTTGCTATTTGATTCTTTTTTTTTCTTTAAATTTTTAATGTCTTTATTTTGAGAGACAGAGAGGGAGAAAGGGAGGGGCAGAGAAAGAGGGAGATACAGAATCTGAAGCAGGCTCCAGGCTCTGAGCTGTCAATACAGAGCCCGACATGGGGCTCGAACCCATGGACTGTGAGATCATGACCTGAGCCAAAGTTGGACGCTTAATTGACTGAGCCACCCAAGCGCCCCGACTATTTGATTCCTAAGTGTCTCATCTTGTTTCAGTTCTTGTACCTCCTTTCCTATCTTCCTTTGTTTCAACCAAATATCTTTTATGATTTTATTCTTCTAATGACTCTTTAGCTATATTGATTTCCATGAATTTTTACTGAAGTTTTTGGAACTGAAACCTGCATCTTTAACTTTTCACAATCCAATTATGGTAACATTGACTTGATCCAGGAAACACTGAACACTTGTAGCTGTGGAGCTGCATGTACCCCTCTGTGCTACTTTGCTCCATGTGTCACCAATGTACATTATAAGTCAGATGATATCGTGTACTACAGTAAAACCTTGGTTTGCAAACATAATTTATTCCGGAAACATGCTTGTAATCCAAAGCACTTGTATATCTCTATTTTTTCTTTTATAGTTTATTATCAAGTTGGTTTCCATATAACACCCAGTGCTCATCCCAACAAGTGCCCTCCTCCATGCCCATCACCCCCATTCTCCTTTCCCCCCACCCCCATCAGCCCTCAGTTTGTTCTCAGCATTCAAGAGTCTCTCATGGTTTGCCTCCCTCCCTCTCCCCAACTATTATTCCCCTTCTCTTCCCCCATGGTCCTCTGTTAAGTTTCTCCTGTTCCAATTATAAGTAAAGCACTTCTATATCAAACCGAATTTCAAGAACCATTGGCTCAGTTGTGATCATGTGACATTCAGCATCATGTACTACTCGTATTGCAAGACCACTCATTTATCAAGCTAAAACTTATCAGAAATGCTTGTTTCTNCAAGGGGGAGAAGAAGGGGGGGAATGGTGGGGGAAAGGGAGAGAGGCAAACCATGAGAGACTCTTAAATGCTGACAAAAACTGAGAACTGATGGATGTAGGGAGAAGGGGGAGATAGGCATGGAGGAGGGCACTCGTGGGGAAGAGCACTGGATGTTATGTGCAAACCAACTTGACAATAAACTATTTGTAAAAAATTTAAAAAATTAAAAAAAAAGAAATGCTTGTTTCTCTTGTGGAACATTCAAAGAACACGTTATTTACAATCCTAGTTTTATTTGTACTTAATTTTTTGAACAGTCATATGCCTTTTAAGGAAATTAAGAAAAAAAATGTATGTAAACAGAATTGTCTGATTTCTGTTGTTTGAAACTCCATTCTGTATATGAGTTACCATAAGTGTCACTTCCCTTTGGTCTACAGGACTTTCTTTAAAATTAGTTTATGGCAGGGGCGCCCNGCTGGTTAGCCTGGTAAGTTCACCAACTTCTTGCTCTTTGCTAATGTGACCAAGAGCAGATTGAAATGTGCTTATGAAGCCCCTGTGACTGCATCCAAGCACCCAAGCAAATCTTGGATTCCACCTGTTCCTGCCTGCCTGACCCTCGTGCCCCATTAATGGAATCCACAGCTTCTGTCTTCCTTTCTCGGATCTGATGCCTGCTACTTTGTTGATCCTGGGCGAATGAGCACTTCAGGATGGAGAAATAGGGAGTTCTGTACTTCCCACCTTCATCTCTCAAACAAAGAGGGACTGAAGCCAAAGGATGCTGAACCACAAGAGTCTGGGAGGAAAAGAGACAGAGTCCATTAAGAAGACAGCCTCATAGGGCTACCTCAAGAAACAAGCCAGAGTACACATGGTGGAAAGTTCCAAATATCACTATAAGTAGGGAAATAAAATAACCGAAGAGACAACAAGAGAGACCAAGGGACACTATTAAGAGAACACTTCCTGAATGGAAAGGCCCTGGACAGTCAATGAGCCTCCCTTAATATAGCAGAGCTCGCAGGTGCAGAGCACATCACAAGCTTTTAAAACTTACAAGAGACAGAAAGCTAGCCAAAATTATGAAACAGAAGAACTCTCCTCAAAGGAAGTTCCAAGAAGAAGTTACAGCTAAAGAATTGCTCAAAAAAGATATAAGCAACATAACTGAACCAGAATTTAAAACAATGGTCATAAAATTAATCACTGGCTTTGAAAAAGGCCTGGAAGAAACCAGAGAAGTTATTGCAACAAATATTATGGACCTTAAAAATAGTTGTGATGAATTTAAAAATGCTATAAATGAGGTGCATAATAAAATGGAGGCAGCCACTGCACAGATTGAAGAGACAGAGAGGAGAGTAGGTGAATAGGTGAATTAGAAGACACAATTACAGAAAAAGTGGAAGCCAAAAAAAAAAAGAGAGATAAACCTATCCAGGAGCAAGAAAGGAGAATTAGAAAACCAGGTGATGCAATCAAATGGAACAATATCCATATCATAAGGAATTCTAGAAGAAGAGAGAGAAAAAGGGGCTGAACGGGTACTTGAACAAATTATAACTGACAACTTCCCCAATCTGGGGAAGGAAACAGACATTGAAATCCTAGAGGCACAGAGAACTCCCCTCAGACATAACTTGAATCGATATTCTGAATGACATATCATAGTGAAACTGGCTAAATATATGGATAAAGAGAGAATTCTGAAAGCAGCTAGGGATAAAAGGGGCATAACATACAAAGGGAGACCTATCAGAGTCGTTGTAGACTTATCTACTCTAACTTGGCAGGCCAGAGAGGAATGGCAGGAAATCTTCAATGTGATGAACAGAAAATATTTGCAGCCAAGAATCGCTCATCCAGCAAGCCTGTCATTCAGAATAGAAGGAGAGATAAAGGTTTTCCCAAACAAACAAAAATTGAAGGATTCATCACCACTAAACCAGCCCTACAAGAAAATCTAAGGGGGACTCTATGAGGGAATTGTTGCAAGAAACGCAATGTAACAGAGACACCACTACCAGTGTGAATCCTACAGAGAACACAATGACTCTACAACCATATTTTTCAATAATAACCCTGAATGTAAATGGACTAAATGCTCCAATCAAAAGATGTAGGGTATCAGAATGGATTAAAAAAAACAAAAATCTGTCTACAAGATACTTATTTTTACTTTTATTAAATATTTTGTTTATTTTTGAGAGAGAGATAGAGACAGCATGAGCAAGGGAGGGTCAGAGAGAGAGGGAGATACAGAATCTGAAGCAGGCTCCAGGCTCTGAACTAGCTGTCAGCACAGAGCCTGATGCGGAGCTTGAACCCACGAACCGTGAGATCATGACCTGAGCCGAAGTTGGACGCTTAACCAACTGAGCCACACAGGCACCCCGTACAAGAGACTCATTTTAGACCTGAGGACACCTTCAGATTGAAAGTGAGGTGATGGAGAAATATCTGTCATGTTACTGGAAGTCAAAAGAAAGCTAGAGTAGTCATACTTATGTCAGACAAACTGGACTTTAAAGTAAAGGCAGTAACAAGAGATGAAGAATGGCATTATATAATAATTACAGAGTCTATCTATCAGGAAGAGCTAACAATTATAAATTTTTCTGCACCAAATTCGAAAGCACCCAAATACATAAAACAATTAATCACAAACAGAAACGATCTTATGGATAAGAATGTGCTGATATCAGGGGACTTTAAAACTCCACTTACAGCAATGGATAAGTCAACTAGACAGAAAATCACTAAATAAACAATGGACCTGAAGGACACATTGGACCAGATGGATCTGACAGATATATTTAGAACTCTACGTCCTAAGGCTATGGAATTCACTTTCTTTTTGAGGGCACATGGTACATTCTCCAAGATAGATCACATACTGGGTCATAAAGCAGCCATCAATAAATATAAAAGAACTGAGATCATACCATGCACACTTTCAGATCACAATGCTATGAAACTTGAAATCAATCACAGGAAACAGTCTAGAAAACCTCCAAAAGCATGGAGGTTAAAGAACACCCTACTAAAGAATGAATGGGCCAATCAGGCAAGTAGAGAAGAAATTTTTTAAAATATTGAAACAAATGAAAATGAAAATACAGGGGCGCCCGGGTGGCTTAGTCGGTTGAGCGTCCGACTTTCGCTCAGGTCATGATCTCACGGTTCGTGGGTTCGAGCCCCGCGTCGGGCTCTGTGC
>NW_027527542.1:74702-98933 GCF_008692635.1 Crocuta crocuta | reverse complement strand
ACTTATTTTTACTTTTATTAAATATTTTGTTTATTTTTGAGAGAGAGATAGAGACAGCATGAGCAAGGGAGGGTCAGAGAGAGAGGGAGATACAGAATCTGAAGCAGGCTCCAGGCTCTGAACTAGCTGTCAGCACAGAGCCTGATGCGGAGCTTGAACCCACGAACCGTGAGATCATGACCTGAGCCGAAGTTGGACGCTTAACCAACTGAGCCACACAGGCACCCCGTACAAGAGACTCATTTTAGACCTGAGGACACCTTCAGATTGAAAGTGAGGTGATGGAGAAATATCTGTCATGTTACTGGAAGTCAAAAGAAAGCTAGAGTAGTCATACTTATGTCAGACAAACTGGACTTTAAAGTAAAGGCAGTAACAAGAGATGAAGAATGGCATTATATAATAATTACAGAGTCTATCTATCAGGAAGAGCTAACAATTATAAATTTTTCTGCACCAAATTCGAAAGCACCCAAATACATAAAACAATTAATCACAAACAGAAACGATCTTATGGATAAGAATGTGCTGATATCAGGGGACTTTAAAACTCCACTTACAGCAATGGATAAGTCAACTAGACAGAAAATCACTAAATAAACAATGGACCTGAAGGACACATTGGACCAGATGGATCTGACAGATATATTTAGAACTCTACGTCCTAAGGCTATGGAATTCACTTTCTTTTTGAGGGCACATGGTACATTCTCCAAGATAGATCACATACTGGGTCATAAAGCAGCCATCAATAAATATAAAAGAACTGAGATCATACCATGCACACTTTCAGATCACAATGCTATGAAACTTGAAATCAATCACAGGAAAAAGTCTAGAAAACCTCCAAAAGCATGGAGGTTAAAGAACACCCTACTAAAGAATGAATGGGCCAATCAGGCAAGTAGAGAAGAAATTTTTTAAAATATTGAAACAAATGAAAATGAAAATACAGGGGCGCCCGGGTGGCTTAGTCGGTTGAGCGTCCGACTTTCGCTCAGGTCATGATCTCACGGTTCGTGGGTTCGAGCCCCGCGTCGGGCTCTGTGCTGACTGCCAGCTCAGAGCCTGGAGCCTGTTTCAGTCTGTGACTCCCTCTCTCTCTGACCCTCCCCTGCTCACGCTGTCTCTCTCTCTCCTAGAAATAAAACATTAAAAAAAAAAAAAGAAAAAAAAATGAAAATACAACAATCCAAACTCTCTGGGATGCAGAAAAGGCAGTCCTAAGAGGAAAGTAGATTGCAATCCAGGTCTACCTCAAGAAACTAGAAAACACGCACATCAAAATCTAACAGCGCACCTAAAGGAACTAGAAGCAGAACAGCAAGAACATCCCAAACCCAGCAGAAGAAGAAAAATAATAAAGATCAGGGCAGAATAAACAATATAGAATAAAAAAAATGGTTGAATGGATCAATGAAACCAAGAGTTGTTTTTTTGAAAAAATAAACAAAATTGATAAACCTCTAGCCAGGCTTCTCAAAAAGAAAAGAGAGAGCACCCAAATAGACAAAATCACAAATGAAAATGGATTTATTGTAACCAATCCCTCAGAAATATGAGCAATTATCAGGGAATACTATGAAAAATTATATGCCAACAAACTGGACAACCTAGAAGAAATGGACAAATTCCTAAGCACACACGCACTACCAAAACTGAAATGGGAAGAGATAGAAAGTCTGAACAGACCCATAACTAGTGAAGAAATTGAATCAGTTATCAAAAATCTCCGAAGAAATAAGAGCCCTGGGCCAGGTGACTTCCCTGGGAAATTCTACCAGACATTTATTTTTATTTTTTTCTAGTATTATTATTTTATTTTATAGTTCACTGTCAAGTTGGTTTCCATATCACACCCAGTGCTCATCCCAACAAGTGCCCTCCTCCATCCCTATCACCCCCTTTCCCCTCTCCCCCACCACCATCAGCCCTCAGTTTGTTCTCAGTATTCAAGAGTTTCTCATGGTTTGCCTCCCTCCTTCTCCCCAACTATTTTTCCCCTTCCCCTCCCCCATGGTCATCTATTAAGTTTCTTCTGTTCCACTTTTAAGGAAAACATATGGTACCAGTCCTTCTCTGCCTCTACCGGACATTTAAATCAGAGCTAATATCCATTCTTCTCAAGNAAAAAAAAAAAAAAAAAAAGAGAACTACAGGCCAATATCCTTGATAAATGTGGATGCAAACATCCTCAATAAGATACTTACCAATTGAACCTAACAGCACATAAAAAGAATTATCCACCATGACCAAGTGGGATTCATTCCTGGGTTACAGAGCTGGTTCAATATTCACAAATCAATCAATGTGATACATCACATTAACAAAAGAAAAGATGAAAAACATATGATCCCGTCAATAGATGCAGAAAAAGCATTTGACAAAATACAGCATCCCTTCTTAATAAAAACCCTCAAGAAAGTCGGGATAGAAAGAACTTACTTAAACATCATAAAAGCCATTTATGAGAAGCCCACAGCTAATATCATCCTCAATGGGGAAAAACTGAGAGCTTTACCCGAGATCAGGATCACGACAGGGATGTCCACTCTCACCACTGTTGTTTAACATAGTGCTGGAAGTCCTAGCATCAGCAGACAACAAAAGGAAATAAAAGCTATCAGAATTGGCAAAGATGAAGTCAAACTTTCACTTTTTGCAGATGACATAATACCCTACATGGAAAACCCGACAGACGCGACCAGAAGCCTACTAGAACTGATCCAAGAATTCAACAAAGTCGTAGGGTACAAAAATCAATGTACAGAAATTGGTTGCATATTTGCATATTTATACATCAACAATGAAGCAACAGAAAGAGAAATCAAGAAACTGATCCCATTCACAATTACACAAAAAAACCATAAAATACCTAGGAATAAACTTAACCAAAGATGTAAAAGATCTGTAAAATGAAAGCTATAAAAAACTTATGAAGGAAATCGAAGAAAACACAAAAAATGGAAAAACATTCCATGCGCATGGATCGGAAGAGTAAATGTTGTTAAAATGTCATTACTACCCAAAAGCAATCTACACATTCAATGCAATCCCAATCAAAATTGCACCAGCATACTTCTCAAAACTAGAACAAACTATCCTAAAATGTGTATGGAACTACATAAGACCCCAAATAGCCAAAGTAATATCGAAGAAGAAAACCAAAATGTGAGGCATCACCATCCCAGGCTTTAGCCTCTACTACAAAGCTGTCATCATCAAGACAGTATGATATTGGCATAAAAACAAACACATAGACCAATGAAATAGAATTGAGAACTCAGAAGTGGACCCAAAAATGTATGGCCAACTAATCTTTAACAAAGCAGGAAAGTGTATCCAATGGAAAAAAGACAGCCTCTTTAATAGATGGTGCTGGGAGAACTGGACAGCAACATGCAAAGGAATGAAGTTGACCACTTTCTTACACCATACACAAAAATAAACTCGAAATGGATGAAGGACCTGAATGTGAGACAAGAAACAATCAAAACCCTAGAGGAGAAGGCAGGAAACAACCTCCTTGACCTCAACCACAGCAATTTCTTACTTGATACATTCCCAAAGGCAAGGGAATCAAGATCAAAAATAAACTATTGGGACCTTATCAAGATAAAAGTCTTCTGCACGGCAAAGGAAACAATCAATAAAACCAATAGGCAACTGACGGAACGGGAAAAGATAGTTGCAAATGACATATCAGATAAAGGGCTAGTATCCAAAATCTATAAGAAACTCACCAAACTCCACACACAGAAAGCAAATAATTCAGTGAAGAAATGGGCAGAAGACATGAACAGACACTTCTCCAAAGAGGACATCCAGATGGCCAACAGACACATGAAACGATGCTCAGCGTCCCTCCTCATCAGGGAAATACAAATCAAAACCACACTGAGATACCACCTCACACCGGCCAGAGTGGCTAAAATGAACAAATCAAGAGACTCTAGATGCTGGTGAGGATGTAGAGAAACAGGCACCCTCCTACACTGTTGGTGGGAATGTAAACTGGTACAGCCCCTCTGGAAAACAGTGTGGAGATTCCTCAAAAAATTAACAATAGAACTCCCCTATGACCCAGCAATAGTACTGCTAGGAATTTACCCAAGGGATATAGGAGTGCTGATGCATAGGAGCACATGTACCCCAATGTTCATAGCAGCACTCTCAACAATAGCTAAACCATGGAAAGAACCTAAGTGTCCATCAACAAACGAATGGATCAGGAAGATGTGCTTTGTCTATACAATGGAATACTACATGGCAATGAGAAAGAATGAAATCTGGCCATGTATAGCAATGTGGATGGAACTGGAGGGTATTATGCTGAGTGAAATAAGTCAGGCAGAGAAAGACAGATGCCATATGTTTTCACTCATATGTGAAACTTAACATGGGAGGGGAAGGAGAAAAAATAGTTAAAGACAAGGAGGGAGGCAAACCATAAGAGACTCTTAAATACTGAGAACAAACTGAGGGCTGATGCGGATGGGGAGAGGGGAAGGGGGTTGATGGGCATGGAGGAGGGCACTGGCTGGGATGAGCACTGGGTGTTATATGGAAACCAATTTGACAATAAACTATAAAAGAAAAAAAAATCTTTGTCTAGCAGATTTGCCATCTGTTCTTTCTCAGAGACAGTTCTACTGATTGATTTCCCTTTCAATAGGTCATACTTTTCTGTTTCTTTGTATGCCTTGGGATTTTGTTTTTTTGAAAACTGCACATTTGATCTTATGTGATAACACTGGAAACCAGATTCTCCCCTTCCACAGAGGTTGCATGCAGGGGTCCAGCCTCCGCAAGCCAGGGTTGGCCCGGAGAGTGATGGTTGGCATCGGCAAAGAAGACACGGAGCCAGCCTCTTCAGGTGGACTGCTCAAATTTATTTTTCAGCTTATGGTTTTTATATAGCAAATCCAAACAATTATGCTTAAACAATTTACATTTTTTGAGTACAGTCATAGGACTTAACATTTCTAAGTTTTCTTGGCAACAGTGATTTCACGGTACATGATTTCCACTTCAACCAATAAAATTTAACCAGGTAGTCATAACAAAGTTTTACGTATTCTTTACTACGTATGGCAGGGTATCTAAGGATAAGTGAAGCATATTGCCAGAATACATGAGATCACAGTGCCCTTTAATTGTTTAAATTCAGTGGGCATGCAAAAACAGGATATACTTGTACCCGCGGTTGTAGGTAACAGACTCTCACAACCCCTTACTAAGAAAGAACAATGTCAACATTTATCATAGATGATGTATGGGAATGTTTTACGTGGATCAACTAGAATTTGGTCTCTGCATTTACCAATCTCATTCTTTGGCCAGAACAATCCATAAATTGCCTTACAGGCTTGAAGTCAGCAGGCAAATATTTCTCTAACACTTTTCCGAGAAAGTCCTTCAAAACTAGTAAGTCTTGTTTTTGTCTCTGCTTATGGCATAATATGTATTCTTACTGGTAATTAGACCCATACAAGGAAAATGAATTCTAGGTCTGTTATAGACCCCACGCATACCGAACTGTCTCCAGTTTTGATAATTGCTACAATATTCATTAGACAATATCGGATTGAGGGGGGGGACATGATATTTAGGTACATTCTATTTTCGAGGAAGGGGGGAACTTTGGGTGATTCTGGTTTCATATTAACCGTAGAATAGACTAACAGCAGAAGTGAGAGTAAAAGGTACAAACTAAGTAGAGAAGGAGAATTCTTCAGGGGGTTCTTCTGAGTGCCTTGTAGTCTTTCCCACAGGTTTTCCCCTGGGCCTTGCTATCAGGGATGACCTGTGCAGTTTCGGTCTCCGGCAGTTGCAGAGCTTTTTTGTTGCTATTTTGTGCTTATGGTTTTTGGTTTATCTGTTGTGTAGAGTGTCTCTGTGCCAGGAATTAATCTAAGATGTAAACTTAAGAAACTCTCGGATCATTTTTGAGCCCGCACTTTCCATGAGCATGTGTAACTTTTTTTAAAAAAAGTTTTATTTATTTCTAGGAGAGAGAGAGAGAGAGACAGCGTGAACAGGGGAGGGTCAGAGAGAGAGGGAGACACAGACTCTGAAACAGGCTCCAGGCTCTGAGCTGGCAATCAGCACAGAGCCAGATGCGGGGCTCGAACCCACGAACCGCGAGATCATGACCTAAGGGAAAGTCGGACGCTTAACAGACTAAGCCACCCCTGGCTCCCCAAGCATGTGTAACTTTCTAAATGTTTCTGTACTTGCAGTTGGTTTTTGATGTCTAGTCCTTATATGCTTCCCTCCCAAAATGGAAAAAAGGGGAAAATGAAGTGGGGGAAAGTCTTTAAATACCCTTGAGTTTCCTTCAATCAGAGGAGAAAGGGCTTGTCATATTCATGGTGGGAATTGCAAACATGGTTGCCTACATCTTTGTTGAATCCCCTTGACCAAAAGCAGCAAGCATCAATCAGAACACATATTCCTTAATTGCTCACCTTAGCTTCCACAAGCAGTGTTCAGATTGCTGTAGGAATCACTCTGGATGTCTGCAACAGGCCTGGGGATCAGGGGATGGTAGCCTCATCTATGGTATCAGGCTGAAAATGACTGAAATTAACTGCAACTTACCACCCAAGCCTTCCCCCGTAAGCTGCAAGCTTTCAATGGACTCCGGCTTTCCATCACAGTTCTATCAGACAGATTCCACCAGTGCACTGTTGTCCAGGTGGAAAAGTGGATTACTGATGCCTCCTACTCCACCATCTGCCCTTACCTCACTTCCTCAAAGCAAGTTAGCATAACTTAGAGATTCTACTGAATTTAGCATGCTATCTGATTATGGTTTTTATTAAAACTTTACTGAGACCTTATTCATATACCAATTACTGACTTATATGTACAATTAAATCATTTTAGAATATTCACAGAATTGTGCAACTATCACAGCAACTAATTTTAGAACATTTTAATCACCTCTAAAAGAAACCTTGTACTCATTAGTAGTCACCCCTCATTTCTCCCATCTCCTTTTCCCCAGCCCTCGGCAACCACAAATCTACTCTCTGTCTCTGTAGATTTGCCTATTTTGGACATTTATTAATATTGGATTCATACAACACATGGTCCTTTGAGACTGAGTTCTTCTACACAGCATGTTGTCAGCTGCATTCATGCTGTTATTATGGTGCTAATTTGCATTTCCCTCAGTGAAGAAGATAAAGCACATTTCCATATCCATGTTTATTAGATTTCTTTGTAAGTTTCCCATTCCTCCACTTTCCTGTGCTCACAGTGCTCTGTGCCCTGGAAGACCATCCTCTATCAACCACTTATGGAATGGACTCTTATAAATCTTCAAATGCCCCCTTGCCCTCTGGTTTCTATTTAAATCTGGCAAATGGGAAGCATTAGGCCATTTATTCATGAAGTAGTCTGTCTTATTCTCACTGATCTGAGCAGTCTTTTCATATTCTGTGTACTAGTGCTTGGTTGGTAATATGTGTGGCTAATAATTTCTTCTAATGTGTGGCTTGTCTTTTCACTTTTTAAAATAATATTTTTTGATGAACAGCAGTTATTAGTCTTAAGCAAAAACATACAGGGATTTTTTTCCCTATTGCAAATGTCTTCTGTCTTCTTTTTAACAAATTCTTAAATCATAGTCATAAAGATATTTTTCTGTTATTTTTCCTGAAATATTATAGATTTTAACTGATTTCTTTCTGCATGTGTATGGTGTGAATAAAAGGGTGAAATCTATTTTTTCCTTTGAATAGGCAATAGTCGATTCACTTTTCATTAAAAACTCTATCCATGCTCCTCTTCCCTAATAACAATCAAATATCCACATAGGTGGGATTATTTCTAAACCTCTTATTTTGTACACTTGCCATTTCTTCATTATGTTGACAATTTTGTGCTGATTATCCCAGTTCATGTTTCATTAGACAAAGTAAGGCCACAAATTTTGTGTTCTGACATCAAGAATGTCTTTGCAACTTTTTAACTTTGAGAAGCACTTTTCCAAGTTCCACAAAAAAGTGTGACCTCAGGAAAATGCATATTAAGTGACTAAGCATTCTTGCTGCTTTGGGCATGCCCCTGAATGATGAGGAGTGCAATAAGTATTGATTTGGGGGTTAAAACACTTTTTAACAAATAGGCAGATTTGCAAATATGCAATCTGTGAATGATGAGGATTGACTATAAGTGTGTTTTGTGGCTAAACTGGTGATGTCTCTGATGAATACCAAGGGGCTGCACATGAGGGAAGTGCCATCCAATGTGGGACGCCCAGGGGTGAGTCAGAGAGGGAAATATGCTTTCTGTCCTTGGGAGGAAAGAGACCATTGAGAGAAGGGACTGTGAACATTTTTCTAATTTCCTTTCTGACAAAGGCTTTCTTGGTATCAGCAGTTTTTTCTTTTTATGCTTATTTATTTTTGAGAGAGAGAGGGAGAGACACAGAGCATGCATGGGGGAGGGACAGTAGAGAGGGAGACACAGAATCTGAAGTAGGCTCCAGGCGCCGAGCTTTCAGCACAGACCCCAATGTGAGGCTTAAATTCATGAACCACAAGATCAAGACCTGAGCTGAAGTCAGATGCTTAACCAATTGAGCCTCTCAGGTGCCCCACTGATATTAGTACTTTAAAGATCTTCTGTGATGGGGGTGTCTGGGTGGCTCAGTCAGTAAAGTGTCTGACTTCAGGTCAGATTATGATATCATGGTTCGTGGGTTCAAGCTGTGTATGCTGATAGCTCAGAGCCTGGAGCCTCCTCTGGATTCTGTGTCTCCCTCTCTCTCTCTGCCCCTCCCCTGGTCACACTCTGTCTCTCTCTCTCTCAAAAATAAATAAAACATTAAGATTTTTTTTTAAAAAAAGATCTTCAATGATGAATTCCTGTGGCTACCAACCTATGTGGCTGAGGCATGGACATTGAGCAGGTAAACAATGCCTTCAACTACTACATGTCTGAGTATTCCCACACTGACCTACATCAGGTTAGCAGTACACCCACGTGGGCATCCCAATGTCCATTCCTACCTCGTGATTTCTTGCCTTCTTCTTCATCTCTCCTTTTGGGTGTCTTCCTACCTTGGAGTCTTCCAGTGCTACCCTCTGTCTCCTTCCAGGACACCTGAGCAAATTGGCCTCAAAGGCTTGACCATCATGTTTGCATCAGATGAAAAAGATGCCAAGATCCTCAGTGAGGTGCAGGGTCACATTGAGGCCAGTAGTAGTGAGCTGCCTGATGAGATGGACATTTCCTCCTCCAGTGAGTATTGATCTCATGAAACTGGTTCCTCCAACTCTTCACAGTCTCCTTGTTCCTTAATGACTTTGTCTTGAACCATGTAGTGCAGGCAATGGTGCCTGATGCCTAATGGGTGCCTGACACATTTATGCCCCCTGATCTTGTAGCCATGTTAGGATGTTTTGTTTATTTCTATGTGGGGTCTCCTTCCTCTCTCATACAATTATTTCTCTTTTTGCACCCCAGTCTCTCTTCTGACCCCACACCCCACACAAACACCTATATGTATTGGGGTCTGTTTCTGCCAATCTCACTTAAACTTTCCATGCCTTATTGTAACTGTGCATGTTTTCTTTGCAGTTGTAGCCATGGGAAAGGATGGACCCATCATTTTGGAATGTGACAGTCTGTCCCTCTTCAGGAGAGGACAGCAGGCATGAGAGTAAAGGAGGCACTACAGCCACCTGCCCCTGACAACTCCCAGCCCCACTCATGGTTTCCCCCTTTTATGTCATCACCACTCCTAAACCCCTGCATTGGTGATATCTGTAAGTGAGTGAGTTTGGGGTCAGGTTATTTTAGGGCACGATTCAGGGTTGGTTTCTGCAAGGGCTTGGGGCTCATGTACAGTGCTATGGAGCCTGGGTCCAAGGGCAGTGAAGGTGCTTTTCTTTTCTTGTAGTGTCTTTGTTTTGAGGATCTTGGTAATGCTGCCAACATAGACAAGTCAGGAAGTGTTCCCTTTTTTTCAATTTTGAAAGACTTTGGGGAGAGTGGTGTTTGTTCTTCCTGGAATATTTGGTATAATTCTCCAGTGAAGCCATCTGATCCAGGATGTGTCTTTGTTTTGATACTGATTCAATGGATCTTGTCCGGTTGTCTGTTTCTTCATGATTAAGTCTTTATGGGTTGTCTGTTCCTACGAATTTGTCCATTTCATGTAGGTTTTCCAGTTTTTTCATGTGCACTTATTATTTCAGTGTGGCTCTCCCCCCTCACTAATTGTTGGCTTTTAGTTGTTAAAATATTTTACTTCACAAAATATGTAGTTTTTAAAGTTATGCAACTAAGAGGAGTTTCCAAAAGAATCTAAAAATTACCCACATGCCCTTGACCCATAAATAAAAATTCGTATGCTTTATAGTTTATTCTTTCTAATAATTTTTAAATTTCTTATTATGTGAATAATAAGTGCTGACACACAGGTTACATTATTTTAAGGTGTACAACACAGTGACTCACCTTGTGTCTACACCATGCTGTGCTCACCACAGCATAGCTCTGTCTGTCACCACACAGTGATGTTACAGTCTCACTGACGATATTCCCTATGCTGCGCCTTTTATTCCTATGACCCGTTCCTTCCATAACTGAAGCCCGGGTCTCCCACTCCCTCGCCCATTGTGCGCATCCTCCCAACCCCTTCCCTCTGGCCACCCTCGGTTCATTCTCTGCACTTATAAGTCTGATTCTACTGTTTGTTTCTTTATTCATTTTGTTTTTTGTTTTTTAGATTCCACATATGAGTGAAATCATTTGGTATTTGTCTTTCTCAGTCTGGCTTTTTTTCACTTACCAGCATACTGCCCTGTTTGTCCATCTATATCGTCACAAATGGCAAGATCTCATCCTTTTTAATGACTGCATAAAATTCTATCATGTGTATATGTATACGTGTGTATATACCACATATCTTCCTTATCCATTTGTCCAGGGGGGAACCTGGTTTCATCAGTGTGGTTTTTGAAAACAAAAACAAAAACAAAAAAACTTCACACTCTGAACATCACCTGGGATGAGGGCGCCCCCTGGTGTCTGAGCCCATGTCCAGGTGCTGGGAGCTGAAGGAGACCCTAGGGGGGACCTGGCTCAAGAGAAGAAAGAACAGCTGGGTCTTCTCTCCTTAGTCCTGTGGCCGCACGTGGGGTGGAAGGTCAGGAGACACCCCCACTGCTCTGCTCTCAGGTGGATTCTGACTGAGGAGCCTGAGTGGGGCCTGGACTGGAAGTCAGGTAGAGATGTCTGAGCAGAACCTGGGCGTCAGTGGGCAGAGGAAGTTTCTGAACAGCGCTGGACTCCACAGGGGTCGGGCTCAGGGGTGAGGCAGGACTGCAGGAGAGGAGCGCTCAGGAGCCGGTGCGCCATCGCTGAGGTTTCTGTGTCCCTGTGCACCTCCTCCTCCAGCCCCTTGATGGTAATACAGGGAAAACCGAAAAGTAGAAACACTTTTTGACTCCTTATTTCTAAAATTCATAACTCAGTTAAACAAAAAGCATCTCTCATTTGGAAACAACATCTCAATATCTACATATTACTCCGCAGAGTAGAATGTACTCTGGGGCTTTTGGAACTAAGATCAGAGCTCCCCTAGGCCTCCTGCCCCCTGATGAAAGTATAAGTGGGATCCCTGTGCTGGGGTCACACCCGGTGTCCCAGGAGTCTCTCCCCAATACAGGTGTCAGGTAGGCCTGAACCTGGTCTGAGTACATCCTGCCTCACAAGAGTCAAGAGTGAACCTGCACACTTCACTTAACACCCAGCCTATCCCAGGGACTGCACCCCCATAATCCAGGGGTTGAGGAAAGGTCCACACAGTAGAACTAAGATCCAGTCCCCCCCAAATCTCCTTGTCCCATTGGTGGAGCCCAAGTGAGAGCCCCAAACTCCTGTGCCTCCCCTAGTCATCTCTCACACACTCCCCATCTGCTTAGAATCCACCAGAACTAATGTCATTACGTCCTTTTCCTCACTTGTGTCCATCACCCCTGCTCCCCAGACATTCTACAATCTCCTTCCACATGGCTCTGCACACTCCTATTTTGCCTGCTCTCACGCCCCCTCCCCTGCTCCTGAACCTCCCACTGCACCCCCTGGAATGCTCAGCCCATGATCAGCAAGTGTCCAGGGTCCTCTCAGGATGTTCCCTCACATCATAGCTCTGACAGAAACCAGGTCCTCCTGAGGACACAGCTCCCTGTCCAGTCCTCTCCTATGGGGTGTTTCCTCTCCCACGGACCTCGTACCCCTGTACCAGAAGATGGGTGGGCCCTCATTACACCCAACCCTCCTTCCCCATTCTTATTTCTACTAATGGCCTTGATTCTTACTTCCCTGAGCAAACTGAACACATCAGAGAACATTATTTACAGATTTCTACACTGATGAGGGAGCAAAAGGCAAGTTGACAGGCCGCAAACAAACACACACACACACACTCCTAGAAGGGATATGTGTGCTATTCTTTGGGCACTCCTGGCTGCCCAAAAACAATAAAAAGGGAAAAGCAAATGGTTAACTGATAGAGATCATGTCCTGCAGAACTTAAGTCTCCATCATCCCTCCAAAGTGATGTGGGAAACAAAGGCAGAAGGAAATGGCAGATAGAACTAAATTTCCTTCTAACCTGTAGCCCACTGACAAATGCTTGAGGCTGGCAGAGTATAATGTTTCTCCTGGAACTCCCTACTGTCTTAATGCTAATGCTTTGCTAGAAGGAAAACAACCTTCCCTTGACAACAGCTAGGCCTCTACTATCTGGTGAGTCTTCTTTAGCATATGAAAATCTCACTGGAAACTTCCCCTGGACTTTACCTCTCCCAATTCTGCAGTATAAAACCAATCTCTCCTCATGGTACTGGGGCAGCTCTTTCTGCCCACAGGTCCTGTCCTCATGCTTTAATAAAATCACGTTTTTGCACCTAAGACGTCTTCAAGAACTCTTTCCTGACCATTGGCTTTGGAGCCCATGAACCCCACTGTCACCCAAAAATATCTCATCATACACCACCAACTCATGTGCCAGCATCTGCACTTGAATGGTTGGCTTTCCAGTCCTGTAGCACAGCTGTCCATCCATGGTTGTGCCAACCAGAGCCCGTCCCCTACTGGGGCCCTCCACCTCATCACTTCTCGTCTACCTACAGGTATTACTCCAGCATTCTTCTCCTTTTATCGTTTTTTATCATCAATCTTTGCTCCCAATTAGATTATTGTGATGGCCGTGAGAATACACGTTCCTGACCCTCAGCTTGAGGGAGAATAACTGATCCAGGGCCCCCACTCTGTGCACTCAAATCTAATGCTATGTTTGCTCTGATAACAACACTTCCTGTAGAATTCCTCCAGCCAATGCTTGCCAACAGCAAGGAAACTAAGACAAGACTCTTCCTCTTCTGTAAGCTGACCTAGGCTCCAGGGCTCCCTGACACCCTGATGAACTTGCCTTGTTGTGGAATCTGTTATGGATCACCCAGTGGAAGAACCAAATGGCACTCGGAGATCTTGGAAGGGAGGAGGTTTATTTTACACCAGTGGGCTCAGAGGAGATCATTCTCCAGAGGTCTGAGCCCCATGCATCAGCAGAGGGAATAATTTATAGCCTGTTACTTCCGCATTCCTCATTAATGCGAGCGACAAACAGGGTGGGAAGAAGAATCCAGAAGAAGGAGCTTTTGATCAGGGACAGGTATTTCGTTTTCAGTCCTGTCGGCCATCTTATAACAGATTTTTCCCTATCAGCCTTACTCTGAACTGGGTCTAGGACACTTTCAACCTTCCTTCTCTCTCTCCTTCCCTCAGATTCAGACTTGCATCAAGATTTGGTGTTCTCCCAGCCTTTCTGGCTCCTTCCCCATTTTTCCTCATAAGGGTTTCTCCTAACAAATTACTCACAATATAAAGCTGTATGGGTGTCTGCTCCTTTCAGGACCCTAAATACAAGTGGTGTCAGGGATGGACCGAGAATGCAGGCAAAACGATGGGGGTTTGGGACTAGCTCACCCGCCACCACTGCCTGGCAGGCCATGAGGACATTGTCCAGGATGGTAGGTGGAACACAATGGCAACTAAACTGATACAGATTTTACTGGTGGTGACCTGAGAAAATGTCCTGGTTGGGGGAAAGCTATGGCAGGTGTGATGATAGAACCTTTGACAAACAACGGGGAGGGTGCTGCCTACAGAAACAGTGGAGCTGGCAGGTTACTGCTAAGCTGTACTGATGCCTCGTAGAAAGATCATGAGAATCTAAGTGTTGCACATGAATTTAGCCTCAGTCCTTCCATCTTGACCCAGAGTTTACCTTCTGGGCCTGCTCTCGGAGCACTACGTGACTATCCTCAGGTGCAAGGAAAAAACAAATAAGAAAACAAGGCTTAATGTTCCTTGTTAATGGTTATTTATGACACAGTTTGCATACCTTGTCCTCGAGATTATAACTATTCCTTTGAAATCCCCCCACGGCCCAAAACCCTGCCTTCAAAATAACGAGAAAGTTTTCCTACACACCAGGGTAAGGACCGCTCTCTTTATCACATTCTAGCCTTTTTACAATAACTGCTCAATTCTGCTTCTGTACTGCTCGCTTGCCTGCTTGCTCATTATAAAAAGCCCTAAATCCCTGGACTCCGGGCCGCACACTTAAAGTTCTGTGTTAACTCTGTGCAGTCCCAGCCAATAGTAAAGACTCCCTTATTTCGGCTTCAGTGGTCTCAGTTGGTCTCTGTGTCTCTTGGTATAACCAAGCAGTTAGTGGCTAAGCATGAGAGCCTCTGCAGTACTTTTTGGAAGCATTTGTATCCTGTAGAGGAAGGGCAGACAGAATTGAATGGCAGCTGAAGACATAATTGCGAGAGTCACAAAACTGCAGAGAGGTGTGGACTCAACCACACAGACCTGTGATATGAAAGTCACGGCATTGGTGGGGAAAACATAAGATCCTGCAAACCAGATCTAAGCTATTCCATTGGATGCTCTTCAGGACCCTCTGGAGAAGCAGAGGAGGATCACCTTTATCTAGTAATGGCTAACACTTCCTGTACTTGAAGACACAGAAGTCTCCCTTCTAGGATGCAAGTGGTGTCCACTCAGGAGCTTTGTAAGAACTAAGCAGCATGTATGTATAGGAAAACGAGAAACACCCTGGGATTGGATTTTGAGGGTGCTTCATCAAGGGGCCAGAATGTTGGGCTAAGGAAAAATGCATTGAGTGAGAGCACTTTATCAGGACATGGATTTGTCAGGACCCCAGATCATGGACAATCTCACTGTTGAGGTCACTCTACTTAGACTGAAAAAAATAATGTCCAACTCTCAACAAGGTAGACATTGAGACAGGAGACAGACTGACTTTGGGCAGGTAAGGATAAGCAGCCCCTTGTTAACAACAGAGCAGAAAAGTACAAGACTTTCTTGATGAGGTTTTTGGGGTAACAACGGGGTTTGTGGGGTCTGGAGCCAATGGTCAAGAACGAATTCTTGAAGATGTCTTTGGTGCAAAAAAGGTGATTTTGTGCACTGGGAAAAGACCCACGGGCAGAAAGAGCTGCCCCAGGACCAGGAGGATAGACTGGTTTTATACTGCAGACTCGGGAGAGGTAAAGTCCAGGGGAAGTGTCCAGTGAGATTTTCAAATGCAAGTGTGATTGCAGTTGGATATAGAGTGCAGGGTAGGGGAAATGTCTAGGTTGGAGAAATAGATATGGGAGGTGACACTATCTAAATAATGTTTAAAGCCTTCAGCATAGATGAGGACACCAAGGAGGTGATGGTCATAGAAGAGAAAGAAACAAGACCAAACACTGGACTCCTCAGAGCTAAGCAAACTGATCAGAGCACACACATTGAGTATACTGGACAGTTCTGGTTCTGCATCTAGATGGCAGACAGACCGGAGACACAACTTTTAGTGTGCACAGGAATTTCCTAGACTTAGGAAGACCTAGACTGTCTGGAGTACAGCATGAGATTCTGGGTTGATAACATGGTTGGTGATGTTGCTGCTGGTCTTCAAATCACACTCTTAGCACCAAGCACATAAAGCAGGAATCCCACATGGCTGTGCATCAGCCTCTCCTGTAGTGCTTATTAAGTATGTGATTCCTGGGCCTATGCCCAACACTCTAAGATGATAGGTCTGAGGAGAGGCCTGAGTTTTTTCCTTTCTTTTCTTTTCTTTTTTTAAATATAGTTTATTGTCTACTTGGTTTCCATATAACACCCAGTGCTCATCCCAACAAGTGCCCTCCTCCATGCCCATCACCCATTTTCCCCTCTCCCTCACCCCCATCAACCCTCAATTTGTTCTCAGTATTTAAGAGTCTCCTATGATTTGCCTCCCTCCCTCTCCTTAACTATTTTTTCCCCTTCCCCTCCCTTATAGTTCTCTGTTAAGTTTCTCCTGTTCCATATATGAGTGAAATCATATGGTATCTGTCTTTCTCTGCCTGACTTATTTTGCTCAACATAATTCCCTCCAGTTCCATCCACATTGCTACAAATGGCCAGATTTCATTCTTTCTTATTGCCATGTAGTATTCCATTGTATAGATAAACCACATCTTCTTGATCCATCAGTTGATCCATCAGTCCGTTCATCAGTTGATGGACATTTAGGCTCTTTCCATGATTTGGCAATTGTTGAAAGTGTTGCTATGAACGTTGGGGTACATATGCCCCTATGCATCAGCTCTCCTGTATCCTTTGGGTAAATTCCTAGCAGAGCTATTGCTGAGATGTGAGTTATTTGTAACAAACCCAAAGCAATCCTGGGGTTCCACCAGAGAAGGAAGCATGGAAGTCATTGATGAGAGCACTCATTGTGGGAAGGGGTCTTACATCCACATTTGAATGGTTCTTGTAGGAAGAAAAATGGAATATATGCTGGGAGAAACATTTCCTCTCCCATGGGGCACAGCAAGGTGACAGATTGAGAAGTGGTTATCAGCTCAACATAAAGAAAATCTCTGATTGCTAAAGAGTAGACCTTAGGGGCACCTGGGTGGCTTAGTCGGTTAAGCGTCCGACTTTCGCTTAGGTCATGATCTCGCGGTTCGTGGGTTCGAGCCCCGCGTCGGGCTCTGTGCTGACTGCCAGCTCAGAGCCTGGAGCCTGTTTCAGAGTCTGTGACTCCCTCTCTCTCTGACCCTCCTCTGCTCACGGTGTCTCTCTCTCTCTCTCTCTGTCTCCTAGAAATAAATAAAACATTAAAAAAATTTTAAGACAAACATTCTACTTTCCCTTTACAACGTGAATGTCAAGTTCTTTCCTCTCCTTGCATCTGGGAGGCCCCAGGAGGGAGCAAGGCAGGATGCGAGAAGTACTTTGAGGAGGAGTGAGACTAGACTTTGGCTCACCTCTCACCCTGGAGAGCAGTTATCACCAGGAAGTCCCTTAAAAACAGAGAAGTCAAGGGCATCAGGGATTGGAAGGACAAGAATGGCCACCCCAGTGCCTCTCAGGCCTGTACAGAGCTGTGTTTTCCGGCTATGAATAAACCAGTAATGAAGAAACTCTACCCCCAGACCCCATGGCTAGTCTTCCCCTGTCAGCATTGTGGATAGCCCACTTCACAGCCCAGATGCACACACAATTGACTCCCTACAGTCCAGATGTGACCCTCTCTCCCATCACCTCAGCAAAATGTAGAATCAACTCTCCTGTCACTTCTTACCCCATGAACTCACCTATAGGGACAGTGAGAAATGCATACTCTCTATGAGACTCAGAGTGCTGGAGCAGAAGCTGTCAGTCACAGAATAAGGTGATTCTTAATGCAGCAGGTGAACAGTGTCCAGGAATGAAAAACAAAACAAAACAAAAACAGTAGACACTTGGAGCCTGACTGTTTTGTTAGAATCATGACTCAGCCAATTGAGTCACTTAACTTCAGAGTGATCTTGATTTCCTTGCCTGTAAATTGGAATTGATAGCTTTCCCTATCTCATGGGACTATTATGAGGTTTAAATTATTCAGTTCATATAAATCCCTTAAAACAGAATTCTGGGGAGGAAGAGAGTCCCATCAATGTAGCTCCTGTTTTCTTTTTCTTACATAACAAGTACTAGTTCTCCTCAACACTCATCACCACAAGCCCTTCTCACTTCCTGCAGAGGAGCTGTTCTGTCACCTATAACTCATTGAGTAGGGGTGGGGCAACCATAAAATGGCCAGAGTGGAGGTACAGAGGAGTAATCCTTAGAGCAATGGGTGCTCTCTCTTTCTCTCTCTCTCTGTCTCTCTCACACACACACATACACATGCAAACACCCATACATGCATGTATATGCTCAATTATACACATCTCTACAAACCTCCACACACAAATACCCATACACATTTCTATGGGATTGTGTACTCACCCAGACAGACCCACATGCACATAACACATTCCCTTCACATTTGTCATTTCAACTGGGGTCTGGCTCACTCCCACTAAATCTTTTTAAAATTTTTAGGATCTTGAGGAAGAAAGACCTGAGAAGTTTTGCCTCACTAGAAAGAAACCCACTCCTCAGGAACTCTAGTACATTCTGGATCTAATGCATGCCTGCTACTGGAACTCTCCTAAAAAAGCAAGAGATATGACCTTAGATTGAGATCCTGGAATCCAGAGGGAGCCATGTGTTCTGCCTGCTTGGTATTGGGGCTCTGGGGGTTCAGCAGGTCTCCAACCTCTCACCTTCTTCTAGATGCTATCCCACCCAGGTGCCCCCTCCTCAGGCCTTGCAACACAGAAGGATGTCTCCACATTACCTTAAGAATTGACAGGAGCCAGAGTTTCAAGTGAACCTTGGGGTTAGAGAGTTCTACATGGGAATGAAGAAACCTAGACCTCTTCCCCACCTGAGTTCTTCTTGTTCTAGAGCACACCTCTAGCAACTATACTTGCAACCATCTAAACTACTGCTCAAAAAACCCCAATGATGAGAGCTTCAAGGAGAACCTAGCCAGCAGATACCCAGTTGATGGAACATGGAGGCTGGGAAAATGGATCTGAGGAGGACAGGAAAAAGGAGGGGTGTCTCTGTGCCTGGATTCTGCTGAAAGTCCCAAGAAGGGCTCCTGTTTCCCTGATACGTGGTTCCTGTCCTCATTCCCTTCCTTACCTTATTTCATGGTGATTAGCTCACGCAGTCCCTCATGCTGCACTTGGCAAGTATATCTGTCCTCTTCTCAAGAAAGCAGCACAATGGCCACCCACTTCTGAATGGTTACATCCCCATTTGCCTGGTCTATACAAGCTATCTGTCCAAGGTCTAGTGCTCCCTGACACACTGCCAGGTCAGGGTGATATGTGTAGGGCAGAAGCCCAGGGCACACAGCACCTCAGGGTGACTTTACAGTCAGAGAGGGGGTGGTGGATCACACGTGTTCTGGGAAGGTCTCTGGAAGACAAAACAGGGAGGGCTAAGGCAAGGCCTTCTTAAAGCATCTATGACAAACCACGATGCCATAAGTCCTGACAGTTTGGCTGCCTACCAGGGTGAGGCAGGGAGTGTCCCTTATCAGGAAGTAGTGAGAATCAGCACTATCCAGGCCAGGTCTCAAGACAGCAGGGTGGGAAGCCATTCTAACATTTTACTCCAAGGTAAGGGCCTTTTCAAAGACTCTCCACCCTCTAATCAAGCATATAACTCAATATTTCTAGATAAATATTTATGAGCACTCACAGTTACTGTATCTCTAGTGGGAATTAGGCACAAAAGTGAAAAACCTCCATGAGCCTCAGAACCACTCCTGTGCTCTCCTGAGAATGTTTCACCCAGCATGAGCCTAAGAAGACTGTGTGACATGGCACTGTCCAAGAGACTCAGGACGGGGGACTGTCCTCAGCACAGGGCCCCCACCCATCCCACACAAGGTGTCCTCCATCCCTGTGTGTGATTAGTTCTGGGGCACCCCCCACAGGTCTGAAGAGAGAGCTGCCCCAAGCTGGGGATAGAGAAGAGCTGCAGGGTGGGGCTCAGGGAAGTCCTTCCCAGGGTGGTTGAAGTTCTTGCCCCCAAACTCCAAGCATCTCTGCAGCCCCAGGAAGCACTCTTCTCACATACACCCTGTCTCTCCATGAAGTGCCTACTGACCTCTCGTCTCTGCTGGTGTAACAGGAGATGATGAGAAAACCATAGATGACAGAGGTCCATGTCCAAACTCTGGTGGTTGTCATTTTCCTAGCAATCCAGCCACCACCCAGTGTCCTGTTTTCCTCCTAGAGCCTCAGCCATGATAAACTGCAGTGTCGAGAGCCTGCCCACCTCCTTCCCAGGACCAGACTGTGTCAGTCAGGGTAGAGCATGCCTGCAGAGCCCCTCCAGCATTTGTCCCTCCGCCACCCCACTGGGCTTCTCCGTAGGAAACATTCACACTATAGACTCTGATATTGTGATACAATAAGAAGGCTATATGTTGGTCTTCCTTCTCAGTTCCAGCACACAGCTCTTAATATGGTTGTCATTTCCTATGTGATGAGTCATATGGGCATCTCTTCAATTTTGTTCCCATTTCCTGAAAAAGCTTTAGAAAAGGTCCTGGTGCAATATGTACACACCACACTAAACTTCACCACACATTGTCTCTCTCCTCCAACGCTGTGAGCCCTTAGAAGGCAGGACTCTCGGTGCCTGTAACATAAGCATCTGGCAAACTGTTGAATTCATGATCCTGTATGGATCTAGTTGTAAAATCTGAGCAGCCTCCCTGTTCAGTTTTAATTGTGCCTCTCACTGGTTTATGCGTTGAGTTGACATGCAAAGCTCTTCCCTAACTATTTCATATGCTAAATCCTTAAGACATTAACTAGAAATTATTGAACTACAGCCTCTTCCCTGAAATCACTCTGTCCAATTTCACCTCACACCTTGCCCACCCAAACCTCTCACTGCTTGGAACCTCACCCCTCTCCCATTAACCCAAATCATACATCAGGGTCTACACAAAGTTCCACCTCATTCATGAAACTTTCCCTTCCCACTGGGGTGTCTGGCCTATCAACTCTGTTAACTTATTCTCTGCTTTTCATTTGACATCTAAGTACCTGTCTTCAATATCCCTAAGTATGCCTCACAAGTTCAATAACAATCACAGAAGTATGGCTGCTTCCCCAACTTCACTGAAAGTTCTGTGAAGACAGACAGACACTAAGTCATCCTCTCTGGTTCCCAACTTACAATGATCAAAAGTTGTGTCTATGACCCACTGAGTCTGGTTAGTTAATTAGCTAAATAATCAATGACACAAAGACCTTGCTCTTCTGACCAAATTGTAGCCTCCTTCACTCTCTAGAGATATCTTGTCTCTAAACACCTGCCCAAGGTGTGCATCCCAGCTGCACTAGGGGAATGCCTGACAAGAGGGTCTCATGTTCCTGAGGTTGGGTTGATGTTGTCTGCATGGCTCCCTCTGCTTTCTTCCAGACATCACCCTGCTTACATTTGTGGGTGCTCTTTGTTCAGACTGTGCTCCATGGTTTGGTTGTAGTATTGCTGTACATTTCTCAGATTTAAGTGGTTACTCTTCATTTGGCTTGTGAAGAACTTGGTCTTATTGCCAAAATAGCTTGGCTCCTCCATCAACCAATGGACTCAAGATTTTGTCTTTATGTGCTCAGTGTCATGATGAAGTGTTGGTTGTCCATGAATCCCAAAGTAGTAACTGCAGAGACTCCTGGAGGTGACTCAGACACAGCCAAGGAGAAACACTGCACACAGTGCATTCCTGAAGCAAGAACCAGTGCATTCAGAGGAAGCTCCAATATTTATTGAGGACCTAGTTATCCATGTATGGGGAATGAGTGTGCATGTGTGTGTGTGTGTGTGCACGTGCACTTGTGTGTTGCATAATAGGAGAGACAGGGCACAAATATAAAGGAATAGGAAGACAATTATATAACAAACTTCTCTGACCCCCTCCACCTGCACAAGTGATACTCAAATCCCACACCCATTGTGCAGTGGTATAATTTAGAGAACAAAAAAGATATGTTACTCCAATCTCTGAAAAGTGCCATGAAGAAGCTGATCTTGAGCAGGGCTTGAAGAAGTGGAAACATCAGGAGAGTGGGGAAGATTTAGAAACATTCCCATGGCTCAGATTGAGGTGTGAAGAGTTTGGAATGGGACCCTCCCCAGGTCCCCTGCTGTGATGTTGTAGCATCTCAAGCACTACTAATCCCACCACTCTCCTGACCCAAGGTCCCCTTCCTTCACATCACCCTCCCTGTCTGGCCTCAGAATCAGGGGGTTCCGGCCACACCTCTATTTCCTGGGGAAGTCACTCCCCTCTGTGGCCTCAGCTGCTTTATCTCTAGAAGAAAGTCATGAGGCTAGAAGGTGCAGGGCCTCCCAATCCTGCTATGTGACAATTGTAAGGCCGTGGAAGTCACCCAAGATCCAGGTGATGAGTGTGTAGGAGGAGGTGCAGGTGGAGGGAGGGATGCCCTGAGAGAAGGCACAGCCTGCAGCTCTTGTCCCAGCCTCCCTGCTCCTGTTCTGTCCTCAAACTCATTCATTCCATCCAGGACCTTTGATCCCTCCTTCTTCCCTCATGTGGCACACTCTCCCCATCTCCCTGCCACAACTTTTGGTCTTGCCTCCCTCTGGTCTCTGCTGAGATGTTATTTCCTCAGGGACAGTTTACCCCCACCCGTGCTGCACCCCAGGGTAGCCATGGCCAGTGAGCATCACGTGATTGCATGTTCACCACCTCCCCTGTGTGTTCCATGAAAACGGTGAGTTTTCTTTTTTATAAGTCCCTATCCTTAGTGCCTGTCACAGTACTGTGTTAGCCAGGGTGCTCAGAGAAACAGAAACAATAAGATATTTGCATAGAGAGAGAAGTGGGTATATTTTAAGGAACTAGCTCATGGGACTGGGGTGGGGGTTGGAAGTCCAAAATGTTCAGGGCAGGCGGGCAGGCTGGGTATGTGAGCAGAGCTGACGCTGCAGAATGATCCAAAGGCAGTTTGGACAATGATCTGGGTTTTATTTTTTTCCCTCTGAGATTAGGAGAGTCTTCGATTTACCATTATTCTCATGTTGCACAATTTCTGAAGCCATGCCTGTTTGACTTTTCCTTTGCTTTTAGTGTCAGTCTGCCACACTTGTTGTGGAAATAATAGATACAGGCTCAAAAATGTAAATAAAATACTAATAATTGGTAAGAATGAAGTGACAAAGCTTTAAGGCCTTTTAACTTTGCTTTGAAATATACTAATCATGAATCTTCCGGGTCTGAGAGGAAACAGGGAGCCATAACACTAGGAATGAATCAAACCTGCCATGTAACAGAGCATCTACTATTGTACAAATATTATAACAAGTGGGAATGGCTTCCACCTTGTAAGATCTAGTTCATAGGAAACACTACATGGCATTTCTAAAATTAAAAAATATCCCTGTTATTTTTGTCAAAACTCACTGGTGTCTTACTCTTGCTAACCGTGTTAATAATACATGCAAATCATGCTCCAAGGCTGTGTGAATGTGAATGTGCTAAGTGCATGCTCTCAGTGCTCTGAATACAATGAACAATTAGCAATAATAAAAAAAAAGTGTGAAGAACATTATAAACAACCTCCATACAGTAAAGTCTTTGAAATAGAAAAACTTTCTATATTAATCCTTACGGGGTTTATAAGAGCAACAAACATTGACAAAGTGCCATCAGAAGTCACATTATCTACTGTGCAGTGAAGCAGAGCATTTTACATGGTGAACAAAGGCTGTGACCAGACTGTGAGCAGCACATGTCACTGTGGTCCCTTGTCACTGTGCTGCTGGCTGCAAACTGTGTGTCTACCAGAATAAGACAAGTATTTGGACAACTTAATAATCAAGCAATAAGTCATTATTTGAGCTATGTCATGAGAATGTGTTTTAATCACTTACTTCCATACTAAATTGAAGACTTTTAAGAAGGAGGGTTTTGTTGATCTGAGAATCCAATGCACCAAATGCAGTCCTCGATGCTCAAATAAGATGCAACACAGTTACATGAGTACACACGGTGCCAGTGTGGCCACAAAGCTCAGAGTCTCACACAAAGTTTTAGAGAAATTTCTGGATATTCTAACTTGGTGTCGCAAAAGTCACTGTATTCAGTGATTTCAGGATGATACAGGGAATTGTTAATTCAAATAAATCACTTTAAATATTTACCTCAGTGCACGTTTTATTCACATGTATTATCATACAGTAAATGAACATCTGAGTTGTTTTCCAGAG
>NW_027527542.1:58285-72974 GCF_008692635.1 Crocuta crocuta | reverse complement strand
AGGCTCCAGTTGGGGAATGAGGAAGTGACGGGAATACAAGGCACAACCTGAGGAACAGTCACTGGGAATGTAGCAGGACGTGTCGGGGCGGCTACACCTGCGGTGGACTGAGCACCACGTGTGAACTGGTCACACATACCCTGCGCACTTGGCACTAACGTAACATTATGTGTCAACTATGCTCACATTTAAAGAACTATTTTTAATAACTCTATTACAATTTTGGCAGCTTCTTTGACATTTCATTTTTTTAATGTTTATTTTGAGAGAGAGAGCAGGGGAGAGGGGCAGAGGGAAGGAGAAAGAGAGAGAATCTGTAAGCAGGGCCATGCTCAGCACAAAGCCATGCCCTGGGCTGCATCACACGACCCTGAGATCATAACTAGTGTCAAAATCAAGAGTCCAATGCTTAACCAACTGAGCCACACAGGTGTCCCTTTTTGACATTTTAAATTAAATGAATGTACATAGCAAATTCTAATCTTGGTGTGAGAATTGATAAATTGTATAATGATGGCATTTATTATCCACAAAGTCAGTTGTAAAATTTTTTTTTAATAAATAAATAAATAAATACACATCTAAGAAGATAAAGTAATACCATCTGAATATTTGGAAGGAACCATGACACGGGGCAGATCTGGGCTCCTGCAGAGCTAACATGCCCACAGCAGCTGAAAATGATATCAGATCTGTTAGTGTCACTTTATGAGAATTTGTGCAATTAGAGCAGGTAAATGTTTAGAAAATAAACTTTTTTCTGAGAGTTGATATTAATAAGTTGTCTGTAAACAGTGAGGTCAATACTGTCTTTAGCCTTACCAGAGAAATATGTTACTTTATTACAGAAGCTCGATTAACTTGAAAAAAGAAGTAATTAACTTACAAAAGTAATTAAGAAATTAGGGGCGCCTGGGTGGCTTAGTTGGTTAAGCGTCCGACTTTTGCTTAGGTCATGATCTCACGCTTCGTGGGTTCGAGCCCCGTGTCGGGCTCTGTGCTGACTGCCAGCTCAGAGCCTGGAGCCTGTTTCAGTCTGTGACTCCCTCTCTCTCTGACCCTCCCCTGCTCATGCTGTCTCTCTCTCTCTCTCTCTCCTAGAATAAATAAAACATTTAAAAAAAAGTAATTAAGAAATCAAAGGGGAAATTAGACAATATTATTTTTCAAAAATTAATAGACATACTATTTTATTTNGGGTTGTTTGTTTTTCGGGCGTGTAGTTTGGTGAGTTCCTTATAGATTCTGGATATTAACCCTTTATCTGATATAGGCACACTATTTTAAAGAAAAATCCAATATCAAGACAAAAACAATTAGATTATTTAATAATTTATGTGATTGCCCTTGAAATTTGAAAGAAATAAACATATAAAGAAATTTCAACTTTTAATTTAATTAACTCTGATTATTTACCAGATAATATATACTTTATTAAATCAATAAAACTAATCTCATTGATCAAATATATCACTATAACAAATGATTTCTGTTTCTGAATTAACTACAGAGATATTATATATACAGTAAAACTTTGGATTGTGAGTAACCTGTTCTATGAGAGTTCTGCAAGACAAGCAAACATTTCTAATAAATTTTAACTTGATTAAGGAGCCATGTCTTGCAATTCAGGTACTACATTACGCTGAATGTCACATGATCACAACTGAGCAAATAGTTATTGAAGTTCTCATTGATAAACAAGTGCTTTGGATTACAAGCATGTTTCCTGAATGAATTATACTCGCCAAGCAATGTTTTACTAAGAATTTCATACAGTATTACAATGGAAAAGAATCTTCAATATAAGAGTAAAAGTGAGAGAGGATGAGCAATATCATTGACATTTTATGTGTTGTTACATAAAAGGCAAATGAATGGGGAACATATTGACAACTTTTTATGAGCTCCCTTGTCAAACCAGAATTCACATTGGCATATCGCTTTGCTAATGACAACTGTATTTAAAAAATATCTCCAAAATGCATTTAAAAATTTTTTTTATTTATTTAGAGAAACAGAGAGAGAGAGTGGGGGAGGGGCAAAGAGAGAGGGAAAGACAGAAACCCAAACAGGCTCTCCACTGTCAGCAAGGCTTGAACTCATGAAAACTGACTGAACCATCCAGGCACCCCCTCCAAAATACTTTTAAATCTCAACAACTAATTTACTCCTTTTTATAATGGTTTTAGAAATAAAATATACTAACCCTTATATCATTTGTAAACAGTTTTCTAATACTAGTTTATTTAGAAAATAGAAAGCCTATAACTTAAATTTTTTATTTATATGTTACATTATTGTTCTGACGGCCAAAAATTTTTAATACAATCTTGTCTCACATATAGTTTGCTTGCAGTATTGTTGACTGACTGATGTCTGACATAAGAAATAAATGGAGATGACAAGGTGGCCCAGGACACTTCAGAGTAAAGAGTTCAGGGAACTCAGAGTTTGTAACCAGAATGTCTGTGAGCGGAGACACTGAGCACCAGGAAGAACACACACGCGGAAGAACATAGCAGCACCACGCCTGTGACGTTCCCATGCCCACCTTCCCTGTGATTGGACCCTGCTGATCATCCACGGGAGCATCTCCATGTGATCACAAGACTCGAACACAGCACAGCAGTACTTCTCTCTGACGTCATGAAGCCAGTTCCTTGTGGGTTTGCTTTCCCCTCTCGCTCTACTGTAGGGGTGCACATGTGTGGGCCAGATCCATGGAAATCTAAGCTCCCCCAGCAGCTGCCAGTGGAGGGAAGGGTGGCTGGCGACTCCTGAGTGACTGACTAGCAAGGGCTGACTCAGTAGGCTGACCAGCACTGGCCACAACCAGTAGGAAAGCAGTCACTGCCTGATTGTCTGTGGTGGGGAAGGAACTCTCATCTTCAGGTGGAAGAGTCTGGATGGGCTCCCACATAGGAAGGGAAAGTGAGGGCAGAGCACTCTCCCGAAGAGGGGCAGACAGGGGCGCCGTCCATTCCCACAGCCCAGCTCCCCTGAGTCCTGGCAGGAGCCCCCTGGCTCCCAGAATGTGCTCCTCACCCTGCTGCCCCCACCCTGCTGCCCCCACCCTGCTTGAAAGAGGTGAGGAGGCTGGTGGGGACAGGAGGAGAGGGCGCCCTGGCTGACCTGCCCCAGGGCTCAGCAGTGACACAGCCACCACCACTCACTCACTGACCCTCTACCCCTCCAGGGAGGGGGTGGGGCGCGTCTCCCGCAGTTCCCTGAGGACAGTATACTATGAGAGCTGGGAGAGGGCTGCTTGCTTGTGCTTTTCGGGTTCCCCGTCTCTCCCAGGCTGGGCGCTCTGTGCAGCAGGTGGAGGATCACAGACAAACGCCAGGGTTTCCTCCTCCCTCCTCCCTGCCGTCCTCACCACGTGCTGTGTTCAGGAGAACCCCCTGGTGTTGATGTTTGCAGGGGGAAGTGCAGACAGCACTGGCTTGGGCCTCAACCACACACTACGTGCAGCCGCTGAGGAGACAGGAGAGGAACGGAGCGGAGGGAACAGGTCATATTGCTAAGCGCGCCTGAGAAAGGAGAAAAACACGTGCATCCGTGGTCTCTCACCCCCACACACCTTCTCTTGGGTTACCCTCCCCCCTCCAGGGTAACTGCACCTTTAATGTTCTGTCACAGGAGCCGGGGCGGAGCGGGGGCTCTGGGGACAGTGGGCCCTCCTGCACTGTTCCCTGTGTGGTTCCCAGTTAGGGCCACAGCCCTCCTTCCATCCTGCTCACAGCTGAGCGCAGCAGACACAGCGCTGCTGTCCCACGAGGGAGAGGGATTGGCGCTGGGGGTCTGGGCTTTTTCCCATTTTAAAAATCCCTCCCTGTTGTTGCTGCAGGATGTTGTGCGATCAGAAGCGGGAAAGGGGAGAAGGAAAGAGTTGACTTGGGTTCTCAGAAGGCAAGGAGAAATGAAAACAAAATAAGAACAAACAAATAAGAATTTGCACGTGTTATGGATTTAAACCATTTATAACTCTGTGAAGTCAGTGTGATATTACTGTCACAGCGTCACTATCCAATGTGAGGACAGCAAGCAGAAGTGCCAGATGACAGAGCTGATGGAGCCCAAGCTTGTGACACCTGCCCCAGGGCTCTGTCTCCTGCGGCCACTTCAGTCAAGAAGGGGCTCAGAGGGCTTGCACTTGACCCCTTGTGATGCCACAGTTCCCTGTACAAATTCCACAGGGTGGACCCCTTTCAGTGATGGAGGATCACGACCTAATCCTACTAAGGAAGGGCATGACTGTCTTATGTCTGATCTGGAAACAAACAATCTTATGATGATGCCCAATTCTGTCTCCCTGAAGCTTCTACAGAAATGAATGATTTCTGGGGCATGTGGGAGGATCAGTCTGTAGAGCACGTGACTTTTTATCTCAGGGTCATGAGTTCAAGCCCTATGTTGGGTGTAGAATTTACAATAAAAAATAAAATAATTTAGAAATAACCAATTTCTGGGGCACCCAGGTGGCTCAGTAGGTTAGTTATCCAACTCTTGATATCAACTCAGGTCATGATCTCATGGTGTGAGAGATTGAGCCCTGTGTCAGGCGCTGTGCTGACAGCAAGGAGCCTGCTTGGGATCTCTCTCTCTCACTCTCTCTCTCAAAATAAATAAATAAACATTAGAAATAACTATTAAGAAAAGAAATTACCAATTTCTGACCCCTACAGTCAAAGAGATTAAGTGTACGTCTTCACATGATGCCCTTCAAATACTTGAACTCATGTCACAACATATCAGGAGTTCTGTGTGCTAGAATCTGCCTTGAGTGCATCATCATTAGCAAGAGCTGCTCTCCCATCCAAGGTGGCCAAGTAATGAGACACAAACCACTTCACCTTTCTGAGACTCAGCTTCTCTCCATGTAGGAGAAGTGGCACTTTCCTTCTTTGCCTCCCACAGTTGTCTTGACATGTGGTCTTTGTGAATGGCCAGATGTTGAAAAAACAAGCCCCTCTTACAGTCCTCATTAATAACAATGTCCTCCCTCACCTTGTAGATGAGGACACTGAAGAACACATTGATGAAGTGCTCTGCTCTGAGTCTAGCCAGGGGCAGGATCTGGGTCTCTGATTTCCATCCAATGGAGCTCTGGCCTTGGTCTCTTTCTCTAGCAGTAGATGTGGTTCTGGACCATGAACGCTGTTCACCACAATCTCCTCATCTCGGAGATAGGAAACATGGGGCTCTGAGAGGCCCTCTGCTGGGGCCATCTGCTCATCCCCAGAGATTCAGCACGAGAGCCTGTCTGCTGAGTCAGGAGGACTACTTCTCTGGGACCCACCACTGGGTGGTGGCACAGTCATCTGGGGACACTGCATTCTAAGGTGGCTGAGAGTTGGTGAGAAGATAAGGGAGGATTTCTCTGCCAAAAGGAAGGCATCTGGGCTGTGGGGGTCACCAGGTGACAGTTCTGGGCACTCACCATCCCAGAACCAAACTAATCTTGGATGAAAATCCCTAGATAGAAGGAGTGATGTGGAATACCTAGAAGGATTAGGTTACCTTTTTAAAAGGTAAGCATATCACCGTATTTTTTGTATTATTAATTTATTTATTTGGGAGAGAGTGGGAGAGCATGTGTGCACACATGAGAGCAAGGGAGGGGTAGAGAGAGAAGAAGAGAGAATCCCAGAAATCCGGTGCAGAGTCCAATCTGGGACTGGAATGAACCGTGGGATCATGACTTGAGCCAAAATCAAGCATCAGAAGCTCAATGAACTAAGCCACCCAGGTTCCCCAAGAGGTCACCATTTTTACTTGTCAGGATTCTTTACAGGGAAAGAATACTCTCATTCTTTATTTTCAGTGGACCAACGATCAGCTGACCCTGGATCCCTGACTGGACTTGCTTCCCCATGGCCTTGCATGACACCTGCTCAGAGATGTGTTCATCACCAAAGCATGTTGGGCCCACATTGGGTATCAGTGAAGACAAAAAAGTGACAGATTCCCTGCCATCACATCAGGTGACTCTCAAGAAGAGCATGACAGCCGTGTTCTCCACATATCAGACGTCTCTGCTGCACTGGCTGCTGGAAGATTTGGTGTGTGTGTTCCAGGTGCTGCACATCATCATCCCATCCACAGCCCGCAGCCCACCCCTGCCCAGGTTTCCCACCATCTAAAGCCCAGTCCTGACTTTGAGTGCATGAGAACCTAGGTGCTTGTTGACAATGCACCTACCCACAGAGAACCAGACGGCTCCTCTGGGGAAGAGCTTGAGAATTTGCTCTTTGAGTGGTGCCCCAGATGCTTGGAGATCACACCTTGAGGAACATGGTCCTGGAACCATACTTCTGATGTACCAGCACATAAGCACATTCGGTGAGGGTCTTGTTAAAAATGCAGATCCGGATCCTGTAAGTCTGATGCTGTTTCTGAAATCCATTCTCCTGGTCATGAAATGTGGAACATAAAGATTCAGTGTTAGTCTAGATTTCTTCACTTTCTTTATAAGGGGTTTCACCATGTAATGTGCCTTTCAAAATCCAGTGTTCAAAAACCAAATGGCCATTTCCATTCATGAAAGCCCATGAATTTATGTGCTTCAGTCAGTGTTTCAGTTGGTGTCACCTGTGTGACCCTTGGGCAATCATGTCACCATAACTGCACTGAGTCCATTGGCATTGGCTGGTAGCAGCTTCCCATCCATGGTGGGTGGCCACAGTGCTTTTTTGCATTTGCCACACGGAAACACCGAGCTGTCCCATCAGTGAACCATGCTTCCTTATCAGGTGGAAGATCTGAGATCAAGTCCTGCAGACCCCGGCAGTGCAGGTAGAGCAGCCAACGAGCAGCAGTCTCCTGCTGACCAACGATTTGTGCAGCTTGCTGAGGCCTCTGGGTACAAGCTTGGCCCTTAAAGAATTGTACCATTTCCACTTCCCAGGGAGGATTCCCTACACTTTCCATACTTTCGTGATGTGACAAGACCCCTTACGAGATGAGAAATCCTCTGTTGTTCTTTGCGGGGATAACAATTGTTACTCAGGAGGATCTGATGACTGTGATGCACTTATATCTCCAAGGGCTGATGCTCCTCAGACCTGGAGAGAAGCCTCCAGCTCAAATGCCCAGAGCACAGGGAGGAATACGGGCATCTCGCTGATGAAGGCTACAAGCAGCCATCAGACTGGGGAAACTCATGGTCATTTCAGCTTCTGAAGAGGATGCAGGACAAGGCAGAGCTTGTTTCAGATTTAACCCAATCATTTCCAAGGCCTCCATTCAAACCTTGCTGCTTTTCTGATGACTTGGTACAGATAATATAAGAAAGTTTTCACAAAAAGAATGTGTTTATAGGGATGCATGTCTAGCTTAGGAGGTAGAATATGTGACTCTAGATCTTAGGATTGAGAGTTCATGACCCACTCTCAGGAGTTGATTGTACCAAAGATTAAAGAAAATTAAGATTTGGGGGGCCTGGCTGGCTTAGTCAGTGGAGTGTGCAACTCTTGATGTTTGGGCTGAGGGGTTGAGCCCCATGTTGGTTGTAGAAATTACTTTTAAAAAAGTAAAATATTAAAAAAAAGAAGAAGAAGAAAAATATGTCATTTCGAATACTACAGAAGCAGTCATCTGGGAGGTGACTGAGGGCATTGTTCTCTGTCACTGTGGGTTCTATCCAGTTAGCTTGTGCTTGGATCCCAGGCCTCCTTGTATTTCAGGTGAAAAGCCTGAACACGGAACCCCAGTGCCTGAATCCACCTTGTTCTCACAAGATCAGATCACAGGCTGGGACCTTTTCACCCCAAATACTCTCTTAATTGGGATTTCTTTTTTTCTTTTTTTTTGGGGGGGGGGGATTTCTGGTAATGGCAGGAAAAAGGACTGGAGTAAGTTCTTTGCTAAATTACAATTATGAAAGCTGGGGAAAAACATTAAAAATGAACATTTTAAGTCACTGAAAAGTAAATGCAAGGAGGCAGAAACATGAGAACTTTAATCTTTTTTTTGTAACTATTTTTTTTAAGTATGACATATCTTTATCTAAAAACAGTTTTTGTAATTTTCCTGTACTCTAAAAGCATCAAATCTTGGGGCGCCTGGGTGGCTCAGTCGGTTGAGCGTCCGAACTTTGGCTCAGGTCATGATCTCATGGTTCGTGGGTTCAGGCCCTGCGTCGGGCTCTGTGCTGACAGCCAGCTCAGAGCCTGGAGCCTGTTTCGGATTCTGTGTCTCCCTCTCTCTCTGACTCTCCCCTGCTCATGCTGTCTCTCTGTCTCAGAAATAAATAAAAACATTTTTTAAAAAGCATCAAATCAGTAAAACAAGCAAAATCTATCACTTCTNAGAGTGCTGCTATGAGCATTGGGGTACATGTGCCCCTATGCATCAGCACTCTGAGACACAGAATTTTAAAAAGTCAAATACTTCTGCAGTACTTGAGGTCAAGTAAGATGTCCCCAGTCTTCCATGCCCCTCCTTTCCTGAATCTCTGAGATCACCTGCACTAGTTCTTTTAGCTGATTCTTCCTTCTGTGCCTCTAAATAATCTGCTTCTTGCACACATTCTCTCATTTTCAGGTTTATGCATCATCTATACTTAATTGGCTCTTCATTCATACTCTCCTGTCTGCCCCATATAATTATTTTATAACTTTGATTACCTCAATGTGCAGTGTTTGCATTTTTATGACTGTGAAATGCTAGTTACAACTGAGCATTTAATAGACTGTGATTACTTTACCTTTCCTGAATCAACTTATTATTTTCCCAGAGTAAATACATATGTATCCTTCAATTGCTTAGTCTCTGTTGTTCTCGTTTAAATCCTTCCCAAGCTCCCCCAGGGTAAATCTTCATGAATATATTTGAGCCCATCCGTGATTCCACCACTCTCATGTCTGTGCAGACGTCTGGCCCATAGCCCTCAGTCCTGCCCCACGTGGATGGGATGCCTGCACACCTGGGGCAGGGCCGACACCTGGACCCCCTTCAGCTCATCCTGGGCACCCTCTGCCTCTCTCCTTCTGGTTCCCTGTAGCCTGGATCCCACGTGTTCCCCTCTGTGGTTTTCTCCATCATTTTCCCCTTTGCCTAGTGGTATCCTGTGTAAGGGAACGTGGAAAGTAGACACTCACACTGTAAACACCTGACGTGCCTTAGGTTACCCTTGCCCTGATTCACATGGTGATGGGATGGAGACTCTGTGCTGGACACAGTTGTCCTCAGGATTTGGGGACCATGTGTCATGTCTTCCAGCCACCAGGCCTGTGTTGTTGTGTCTTGGAGTTTTCAAGTTGTCTCATCCCCTACCTTCTTCCTGACATTTCATTGTGATGTGTCTTCATGTGGGTCTCTTGTCATCCACTCTAGTTAAGAATTTGGATAGGACTCTAAACATATGTGTTTTTCCCTGTAAATTCTGAGAAATATTCTTGAAATTTTTAGAAACAAATTTTTTTAATGTTTTTTATTTATTTCTGAGAGAGAAAGAGAGACAGCATAAGCAGGGGAAGGTCAGAGAGAGAGAGAGAGAGAGAGGGAAATGCAGAATCTGAAGCAGGCTCCAGGCTCCGAGCTAGCTGTCAGCATAGAGCCTGATGCGGGGCTCAAACCCACGAACCGTGAGATCATGACCTGAGCTGAAGTCGGAGGCTTAACCGACTGAGCCACCCAGGTGCCCCTAGAAACAAATTTTAAGAACCAAACAGATCTTCTCTCCTGCTGCCTTCACCTTTCGACTGTACTACTTTGGGGAAGTACAACTGTAATCATCCACTTTATCAACCCAATTATTCATTTCTATGGTCATAATTTTAATTCTCAAGATCTCTTTCTTGTTCTATGATTTGTCACCACTGTGTGTAGTATAGATTCTGTTCCATATGCCATATGCTTCTTACACACTGTAGATATGATTGATTCTAGTGGTAGGGGACCTGTTAGGTCTGCTGATCATCTGTCCTCAGGATACCTGAACTTTCTGCACAAAGCAGTCATCTTGGGAGAAACTTATTATGGTGTCTGTCATTTCTGCTAATGCCCACCTCCCATAGGACAGTGCCAGTGTTGTGTCACAGGGGCTCACGCTTGTTCTTCATATTACGTCTGGAGTGAGCTGACCCTGAGCTACTGGAGGCCTCGAGATGTACACAGAATGATGGGCTTTAGTTTGATTTGAGCAGGTAAGTCACACAGCCTCTTAAATGTCCTCCTAGGCTCTCAGACTAGCAGTCTCTCAACACAGAACATTCTGGAACATTGCAACAGTCCACTTGCATGGAGTGCACAGTCATAACCACTTCCTGACAAACAGGGAACCAGGGAAAGAGAGTCAACAAGGCCTCTGAGTGCAAACTTTCTGGGTTGAACCCTGGTTCCACCACCTCCTTATTCCTCTGACTCTCCCTTTCCCTGTCTGTACAAAGGGACCCCCCTATGGGGCACCTCATGCGTTTGCTTTCATGATTATCTTTTACCCTCTGTGTATATCACATGTTTTCTGCTATTTATACTTCCCATCATCAACTGATTATAGCACTTAGATAAGTTTCATTCTTTGTTTTTATAAACCACAATTCAAAAAACATCCCTGAAATATACTTTAAAACATTTTTTAATGTTTTTTTTTTTTGAGAGGGAGGAGAGAGGAGAGATTAAGAGAGACAGAGAGATAGAGGATGAGCAGGGGAAGTGTAGATAGAGACAGAAAGAGACAGAATCCAAAACAAGCTCCAGTCTCTGACTCAGCAAAGAGCCTATGTGGGGCTAGAACTCACCAGCCATGAGATCATGACTTGACCTAAGGCTGGACACTTAAACCAACTGAGCCACCCAGACGCCCCCCCTGAAAATATACTTTTGACAAAATATATGATTATCTTCTTAGGATAAACTCCTAAAGGAGGGACACCTGGGTGGCTCACTCGGGTAAGCATCAGACTATTGATTTCAGCTCAGCTCCTGATCTCCAGTTTCCTGAGGTCCAGCCTAGTGTCGGGCTGCTTGGGATTCCCTCTTTCCTCTCTCTCTGCCCTTTTCTCTGCTCCTGCGTGCACTCTCTCTCTCACTTTTCTCAAAATAAATAAATAAACACTTTTTTAGGAAAGGATAAAGTCCTCAAAAAGAGTGTCTATGACACAGTATAAGCATATTTAAATTATGGAGATACATTTCAGAAGAACCTTATAAATGTTTTGTAAATTTATTTCTGAGAGAGAGAGACAGACAGATGGCATGAACAGGGGAGGGTCAGAGACAGAGGGAGATACAGAATCTGCAACAGGCTCCAGGCTCTGAGCTAGCTGTCAGCACAGAGCCCGACGTGGGGCTCAAACCCACGCACTGTGAGATCATGACCTGAGCTGAAGTCGGATGCTTAACCGACTGAGCCACCCAGGCGCCCCAGAACCTTATAAATATTTTAAACCAGTCCTCACTCCCATCACTCTTTATGACGGTGTGTCTTCCCGATTCTCTGTTGGACACTCTCATTACCTCCTTTCATCTTTGCCAAGTTGAAGATTCCAAGATTTATTCCCATTTTTTATTCTACATTCTCATTTTGTTTATATTTATTACCAATATATATGTGTGACTTTTTTTGTCTTCCTTTCCAAATACTGTTCAATTCCTATCTGGCTTACAACATACTCATTTGTGATATAATCCAATAATTGCACTCTTGGGTATTTACCCAAAGAAAATGAAAACACCAATTCTTTTTATTTATTTATTTTTTTTAGTTTATTTATTTGAGAGACAGAGAGAGAGAGAGAGAGAGAGAGATTCTCAAGCATGCTCAGTGCTGTCAGCACAGAGCCTGATGCAGGGCTTCAACTCACAAACCGTGAGTGTGCACATCCAAACTATGGAGTATTGTGTAGACATTGAGATGCAGTTTCCAAATCAGAAATGGCTTTTGGTGAACTGAATTTTGAAACATTAAAAATAAGGAGCCTAAAGAAGTGCTTCTACTTTTCAGTTTTCCCTGTATTACCATCAAGGGGCTGGAGGAGGAAGTGCACAGGGACACAGAAACCTCAGCGATGGCGCACAGGCTCCTGAGCGCTCCTCTCCTGCAGTCCTGCCTCACCCCTGAGCCCGACCCCTGTGGAGTCCAGCGCTGTTCAGAAACTTCTTCCTCTCCCCACTGACGCCCAGGCTTCTGCTCAGACATCTCTACCTGACTTCCAGTCCAGGCCCCACTCAGGCTTCTCAGTCAGAATCTACTAGAGAGCAGAGCAGTGGGGGTGTCCCTTGACCTTCCACCCCATGTGCGGCCACAGGACCAAGGAGAGAAGACCTAGCTGCCTTTCTTCTCTTCAGCCAGGTCCTCCCTAGGGTCCCCTTCAGCTCCCAGCACCTGGACAGAGCCCCAGACACCAGGGGGCGCCCTCATCCCAGATGATGTTCACAGGGTGAGGTTTTTTTCAAAAGTCACACTGATACAACTTGTATCCACCTGTAGACAAATGGCTAAGGAAGATATGTGATACATACACATACATATAAATATGTGTTGCTACTTGTGACAACATGGATGGACAAAGACAAACAGGGCAGTATGTCTGCTAAGTGAAATAAATCAGACTGAGAAAGACAAGTACCATATGATTTCACTCATATGTGGAATATTAAAAAAAAAACAACAACAAATGAATAAAGAAGCAAACAGGGGCACCAGAGTGGCTCAGTCAGTTAAGTGTCTGACTTCAGCTCAGGTCATGATCTCACAGTCCGTGGGTTCCAGCCCCGCGTAGGGCTCTGTGCTGACAGTCTGGAACCTGCTTCAGATTCTATGTCTGTCTGTCTGTCTGTCTGTCTGTCTCTCTGTCCCCCTGCCCCACTTGCTCTCTGTCTCTGTCTCTCAAAATAAAATAAAGATATAAAAATTTTTTAATAAAAATAAAAAATGAAAAAAAAGAAGCAAACAGCAAAATCAAACCTATAAAGACAGAGACTGAACTGATGATTGCCAGAGGGAAGGGAGTTGGGAGGATGGGCACCAGGGTGGGGGGAGTGGGAGACAGAGGCTCCAGTTAAGGAAGGAACAGGTCGTAGGAATAAAAGGCACAGCACAGGGAATATTGTCAGTGAGACTGTAACATCATTGTGTGGTGACAGATGGCAGCTACGCTGTGGTGAGCACAGCATAGTGTACATAGATTCTCTCTCTTCCTCTCTCTCTCTCTCCTCCTCTGCCTCTCTTCCCCGCTCTCACTGTCTCTCTCTCAATAAAAGAAAATATATGTAGAAGTTGAGTTACTGTGTTGTACACCTGAAACTAATGTAATCTTGTGTGTCAACTATATTCAAAAATAAAATATCTTTAAAAAGAAATTAATTAGGAAGAATAAACTGTAGGGGCGCCTGGGTGGGTCAGTCAGTTAGGCATCTGACTTTTGATATCAGCTCAAGGCATGCATGATCCTGGTTCGTGAGTGAAAGACCTGCATCAGGCTGTGTGAATGGGTGAGTCCTCTCACCCACCTGTTCACCTGAGGACCAAATGGGTCGGTCCTCAGCACCGACCACCTGTTCTGTTGGGATTTGTGGTCATATTAAAACAAATTACTTTTTCATAATTCAATTCCACTGTAATCAGTGCTGGAACACCTATATTACTTAGTGAAACAACACACAACATCCTACTTACAAACAACCAGGCATTAGTACAAAATCCATCCCGTGTGCAGATGGGCCTATGGATTTAATGTAACAGAGAAGGAGACAGTCAGTGATGCTGTTTCAGGATCCAGTTTGCAAATAACCTCAGGGAAATTACAATTTGTGTAGTTTTTAATATAGTGTCAAGGAGGAGTATGCATTATTATCTGAAAAGGTTATGACACATACTATTCTCTGATAGTCAAGGACATAAATTTTTTCATATACTTCAACCAAAACAACACAATAGATCCAGAAGCAAATCTGAACATCCAATGGTCTCTAATGAGACAGACAAGAAGGAGACTTGCAAAAATGTAAAATGAAAAAAACCCACTGTTCTCCCTGCCCCGTTTATTTGGGAAAAATTGTTATTTTTAATAAAAACCATATTTCTGTTTTCATATGATTGTAAATGAATTTAAAAATATTTAAACCTGTTTTATTCCTACTATGGTAAATATGGATAGATATACCCCGCATACACAAAATTATCACTGGGATCCTCACTAATTTGTAAGACTGTATAAATACCCTGAGAACAAACTGTTGGAGAATCAATGACTCACACAGCTCCTGGGCCACCACTCAGGAAGTGTGATAAAGAGCCCTCTGTGCAGTAGATGAGGCGTCGGGGTAAAATCCCAGGTTCCCGGGCCAGCCCCTCAGGGTCTCAGGCCCCAGGGTGGTGTGGGGGGCCAGATAGCCCACCCAGGTTTCGCTTCTCCCTGTCACAACCTGTGTCAGGTCCTTCTGCCTAGATACTGATGATGCGGACTCGGTTCACACTTCTATTGGTAATGGGTTTACGAAGAAGCCAATCAGGGGCACCGCGGTTCCTCTGCTCGCGCCTCCGGCTCCTGCTGCGACTCACATTCTCCCCAGACCACGAGATGCGGGTCATGATGCAGCGAACCCTACTCCTGCTGCTGTCGGGGACCCTGGCCATGACCCAGACCTGGACCAGTGAGTGTGGGGTCGGGAGGAAAGGGACTCTGAGGGGCAGGAGCGAGGGGACCTCCGGGCGGGGACGGGGGACCCTGGGGAAAGG
>NW_027527542.1:0-57997 GCF_008692635.1 Crocuta crocuta | reverse complement strand
CCCCCCCCCCCCCGCCCCCCCCCCCCCGGGCCTCCACCAGCCCTGTCCTCCCTGTTCCCTCCCCGACTCGGCCCTCCTCTCCCCCACTCGGGTCCCAGTCCCTCTGCCCTCCCCGCCGCCTCCACCTGCAACCCCAGCCCCGCGCCGGGAATAGCGTCAGGCTGGGTCTCACCCCTCCTTGCCCGCAGGCTCCCACTCCCTGAGGTATTTCCACACCGCGATGTCCCGGCCAGGCAACCAGGAGCCTCGCTTCATCGCCGTGGGCTACGTGGACGACACGCAGTTCGTGCGGTTCGACACCGACGCCCCGAATCCGAGGATGGAGCCGCGGGCCCCGTGGATGGAGCAGGTGGGGCCGGAGTATTGGGACCGGGAGACGCGGATCGCCAAGGTGCACGCAGAGATTGCCCGGCCGAACCTGCAGACCGCCCTCCGCTATTACAACCAGAGCGAGTCCGGTAAGCGGTGCGGGCCGGGATACAGGTGACGACCCCATGCCCATGGACTGGCCGGGGTCGCCCCGAGTCTCGGTTTCTGAGTGCAGCTGCTAGGCCGCGCGACCCTCTAGTCCCCCCCTCCCCCCCACCGGAGAAGAGCCCGCAGGAGCTTTTACGCGGTTTTACTTTCGGTTTGGGCTTTTAGGTGGTTTTATTTTCGATTTGGACTTAATTACTGCTTCTCTGGGGTCGGGGACGCGGCCAGGGTCACACAGCATCCAGAGAATGCATGGCTGTGACATGGGGCCGGACGGACGCCTCCTCCACGGCTACAGTCAGTTGGCCTACGACGGCGCGGACTACATCGCCCTGAACGACGACCTGCGCTCCTGGACCGCGGCGGACACGGCGGCGCAGATCACCCGCCGCAAGTGGGAGGTGGCCGGGGAGGCAGAGCGCTATAGGAAGTACCTGGAGGACAAGTGCTTGGAGGGGCTCCGCAGGTACCTGGAGATGGGGAAGGAGACGCTGCTGCGCGCAGGTACAGGGGCCGCGGGGACGCCCCGATCTCGCCTCCACTGGGGCTGGCTGCCCACGAGGAAGGGAAAGTGGACTCAGCGGCAGAACAGCGCCCTCCCTGGGTGGGAAGAGGGAGACCCGCCTGGGTGTTCATATTCCTACTAGAGGGTGACTCACCTAGAGGGCGCTTTTCTCTAAAGGACACTGAGGGATCCAGTCTCCCCCTGGGACGCAGGCTGAGACCATCCCTGAAATAACCCATCAGCAGGTCCCTGTGACCCTGGCAGCCACCTGGTGAGCCCTGACCTTCCCTCTCAAGGCCTTGTTCTCCCTGAGAACATCTTTGGAGATCCGACTCCGGGGTTTTTAAGTTATTCACCCTCCACCACAGTCAATGGTGTGGTCCCCACCTTAGACCTGCAGTCTCCTCCCCAGGCTCTCTGCATGATTCCAGAACCTAACAAGGACCAGGAGATCCCAAAAGCTAGACTGGTGTCTCTGTCTTGTGCTTGTAGCCCTGTCCACCTCAGGATGCTCACATGGATGCAGTCTCAGTGGCCTCTAAAGGTAAACCCCAGGGTGGATTTTCTGCTTCTTCTTCCTCAGAATCTCCCAGCACACACGTGACACGCCACCGCATCTCTGACTATGAGGTGACCCTGAGGTGCTGGGCCCTGGGCTTCTACCCTGCGGAGATCACCCTGACCTGGCAGCGAGATGGGGAGGACCACACCCAGGACACAGAGCTTGTGGACACCAGGCCTGCGGGAGATGGGACCTTCCAGAAGTGGGCGGCTGTGGTGGTGCCTTCTGGACAGGAGCAGAGATACACGTGCCACGTGCAGCACGAGGGGCTGCCCGCGCCCATCACCCTGAGATGGGGTAAGGAGGGTGTGGGGTAGAGCCTGGTGTCAGGGAGAGCAGGGCCCTTCTGGAGAAGTTCACAAAGTCAGGACTGAAGCCAGGAGTGTGGACCCCTCACCTTCCTTCCCTTTCCAGAGCCGTATACTCATCCCTCCATCCCCATCCTGGGCATCATTGCTGGTGTGGCTGTCACTGTCCTTGTGGTCACTGTGGTGCTTGGAGCTGTGATCTGGAGGAAGAAGCTCTCAGGTAGGAAGAGAGTGGGGGGATCTGAGTTCTCTTGTCCCGCTTGGGGGTTCCTAGGTAGCACATGGTCCTGCCTTGTTCCTGGGAAGTCCCATCCACACCATGCACCTGGCCACTCTGGAGCCGTTACTGACCATCACTCTGGAGCAAAGCACTTGTGAACATGAAGGACAGTTTTTGTACTTAATTCTGGTGACGGGGACCTGATTCCCAGCAGTGATGGGACAAAGAGGAAGGTCCCTGCTGAGGTCAGACCTCCAGTAAGTCAGGTGGGCCAGTGCCCTCCCAAATCTCTTTCTTCATGTTTCCTGATCCTGTCCTGAGTCTTCAATCAGAATTCTGGAAACTTCATTGTGGACCAGGACTAGATGTTTGCTCTAGGACCTCATAGCCCAGCTGTCCCAGGTCTCTAGCATGATATTTTCTTCCCACAGGAGGAAAAGGACCGAGCTACTCTCATGCTGCACGTAAGTATGGAGGGGTGATCTCTGAAACCCTGGGTACTGTAGGCAGGACCCCATGGGGGGGCATCACCCCCCCACCCCCACCATAGTTCCTCCTTTAGTCTTATCTCCTGTGGCTCTGATCACATCCTGTTTTGTTCTACCCCAGGCAATGACAGCACCCAGGGCTCTGATGTGTCTCTAACGGCTCCTGAAAGTAAGACTCAGGAGGGCCTGAAGTGGGGAGGAGTGGGGGCACTAGGGACACTTTGACATGCGGGGGGTGTTGAGAATGAAGGTACTTAAGTGACTGACTTTAATTTACTCATGATTAATATTTTTCACAGTGTGAGACCTGTTGCCTCTCAGGGGCTGAGTGAAGCAAGATTTGTTCCCACTCCCATTGGTGCCATCAAGAGCCCCTGACGTCTCTTTCTGCCAACAGTGTCAGAATATGTCTGTGTTCCTATTATAATAATATGAGGACGCAGGAGACTGGCCCACCCTGCCCACCAAGACCCCTCCCCATACGGATTCCTGTTCCCTTTCTTATCTGCTTTACTCTTCCAGCAGAAACAGGGCTGGACTGTCTCCATCCCCATCTTTATTTCATGTTGGGCTGAGTACTGATGTTTTTCTTTCTTATTGAAAATGAGAATCCAGATACGAATTTATGTTTTGTAACTCTTGGTTTGTGGGCATGATGAGGAAGCAAGGGAAACAAAAGCAAAAATGATCTATCGGGACTTCATCAAAATAAAAACTTCTGCACAGTGAAGGAAACAATAAGCAAATCTAAAAAGTGACCAAAAGAATGGGAAAAGATATTTGCAAATGACAGATCAGATAAAGGGTTAGTATCCAAAATCTATAAAGAACTTATCAAACTCAAAATCCAAAAAACAAATAATCCAATGAAGAAATGGGCAAAAGACATGAATAGACACTTTTACAAAGAAGACATCCAGATGACCAACCGACAAATGAAAAAATGTTCAAAATCACTCATCATCAGGGAAATATACATCAAAACCACAATGAGATAGCAACTCACACCTGTCAGAATGGCTAACATTAACAGTTCAGTCAACAACAGATGTTAGCAAGGAAGCAGAGAAAGAGGCTCTCTTTTGCAGTGCTGATAAGAATGCAAACTGATGCAGCCACTCTGGAAAACAGTATGGACATTCCTCAAAAATTAAAAATAGAACTACCCTATGACCTAGCAATTGCACTACTAGCTATCTATCCAAGGAATACAGGTGTGCTGTTTCAGAGGGGCACATGCACCCCAATGTTTATAGCAGCACTATCAACAATAGCCAAAGTATGGAAAGAGCCCAAATGTCCATCAATAGATGAATGGGTAAAGAAGATGTGGTATATATATATATATGGTATATGTGGTATATATATATGTATATACATATATATATATATACACACAATAGAGTATTACTCGGCAATCAAAAAGAATGAAATCTTGCCATTTGCTACTACGTGGATGGAACTAGAGGGTATTATGCTAAGTGAAAATAGTCAGAGAAAGACAAATATCATATGACCTCACTGATATGAGGAATTTAAGATACAAAAAAGATGAATATAAGGGAAGGGAAGTAAAAATAATATAAAAACAGGGAGGGAGACAAAACATAAGAGACTCTTAAATATAGAGAACAAACAGAGGGTTGCTGGAGAGGTTGTGGGAGGGGGAATGGGCTAAATGGGTGAGGGCCATTAAGGAATCTACTTCTGAAATCACTGTTGCACTATATACTACCTAATCAGGATGTAAATTTAAAATTCACTAATTGATTAAAAATAAATAAAAATAAACAATAAATAACCATAAAAAAACAAATTGGAGGTTGGTAAGTGCTTTGAGGAAGGTGCCCAGAGAGTTGCTTGTGCTGGGACGAGGAAGGTGGCTACTTTACTATCATAAAGCCTCACTGGGTAAAGCCTATCAGAGGGAGCCTCACTGGGAAGCTGACCTCTGAGAGACCTGAAGGACACGAGGAATCAATGAAGAGCGTGTCTCAGGGAGTTCTTTCCAGACAGGGGAACGTCCAGGGCACATGCACTAGGGCAGGAGTGTGTCCTGTGTTCAAGGAAGGGTGAGAGGGCACTGTGGCCGGAGCAGAGAGTATGTGAAATGAGGTCAGATGTCTAGGCCTGAGGATTAACAGGGTTTTGAGTTTTCCCTGAGTGAGATGTGGAGTCACCAGATGGTTTAGAACAGATAATCTACCTGGTACTACTTCTCTTTAGCAACATTTATTTGCTGCTGTGCAGATTTGAGAGGTGAAGGACAAAAGACCAGTAGGGCAACTGTAGGAAGCTAGTGCAGTGTTCTAGGAGGGGGATGTCAGCTGTGTGTCTGAGGTCTGAGGGGAGAAAATAATTGGAAATGACTGTGTTCTACTTTGTGTGTGTGTGTGTGTGTGTTTGTGTGTGTGTGCACGCGTGCGCGCATGCTCTACATACATTTAAAAATGAATTTTGCAGCATTTCCTAATGTATTAATTCTGGGTTGGGAGAAGGAAGAATCAAGGACAGCATCCAATATTTCAGACTGCAAGTGCCTTCTAGGGAAACAGGGAAGACTCTGGAAGTAGGACATTTGGGGGAGCAGTATCATAGGCACCCAATTTAAGAATGTCAAATCTGAGATTATTAGAAATGCACTTGAGGTTATCAGCTGGATATAGAGTACAGGGTGGGAGAAATATCTAGGTTGGAGAAATAGATGTGGGAGGTGATACCATATAAATGATATTTAAAGCATTTAGCATAGATAAGGATACCAAGGGAGTGATGGTCATAGAAGAGAAAGGAACAGGACCAAACCCTGGACTGCTCAGCACTAAGCAAGCTGATCAGAGCTCACACCCAGAGCGTACTGCACACTTCTGGTTCTGCGTCAGGAAATCATATAGATCAGGAGGCTCAGCCTTTAGTGTACACAAGAATTTCCTGAACTTAGAAAGATCTACACAGTATAGAGTACAGCACGAGATTCTGGGTTTATAACAAGGTTGGTGTTGATGCTGCTGGTCTTCGGATCACACATTGAGCAGCAAGCACATAAAACAGAATTCCCATGTAGCTGTGCATCAACCTTTCCTGAAGGGCGTATAAAGTAAGTGATTCCTGGGCTCACACCCAACATTTTAAGGTGGTAGGTCTGGGGAGAGGACTGAGTATTTTGTAACAAACCTACAAAGCAATCCTGGGGTTCCACCAGATAGGAAATCAGTAAAGTCATTGATGAGAGCCCTCATTATAGGAAGGGGTCTTATATCTACATTTAAGTGTGTGGGGTTTTTTTGTAGGAAGAAAAATGCAAGACCTGCTTGGAGACACATATTTTCTCTCTCAAGGGGCAAAACCAGGTGGCAGATTGAGGAAGTGGTTATCAGCTCAACATAAAACCTCTGAGATACTAAGAGAGTAGATCTTAAATGTGTGTGCCACACAAAAAGAAAGGTAACATCATCCAGTTCTTAGCTAATACTTTGGTTATAATTATTTTGCAGTATAGAAATGTATTGATCAAGGGTTGTACCCTTGAGCTTACACAATGGTGTATGTCAATTATACCTCAATAAACCTGGAAAAACATGTCTGAAATCATGCTCTCTGAAGCTATTCCATACATAGATTTCTGCCTTTTTATTATACATATGTATAGTTACAGAGACTTAAAGAGGAGAGAGAGAAAATATTAGGCCTTGTTCTATTTCCAGGAAAGCAACAAAATAGGCTTGAGTCTACACAGGCAAGAACAGAATCCACAATGAATCCTAGGTGGAGGCCCACATACAATGAGAGCCTTACTGTTGAGTATAGATGCCACTATTCACACAATTGAGTCCCCTAATGTAGGACACTGGACCCTGAGGCTGGGACTGCAATTGCTGTTGCCCCATACAACCGCATGACACCACTGTCACTCAAACACCTATGCCAAAGGCATGTCGTGCTGTCCCAACCTATCTGTCATATGTCCTGAGTCAGAGTCTGGCAGCTTCATGCCATGTCCATTGCAAGATTATTTGGCAAAGTGGCTTCTTCTCACTGTGGATGGAGGTGGTCTCTGCCCTCCATCAAGACTTTTTTTTTTAATGTTTTATTTATTTCTGAGAGAGGGAGAGAGACAGCATGAGCAGGGGAGGGTCAGAGAGAGAGGGAGTCACAGACTGAAACAGGCTCCAGGCTCTGAGCTGGCAGTCAGCACAGAGCCCAACGTGGGGCTCGAACCCACGAACCGCTAGATCATGACCTAAGCGAAAGTCGGACGCTTAGCCGACTAAGCCACCCAGGCGCCCCACATCAAGAGTTTTAAATGTGGAGATCTTTTATGTGGGAAGACAGGTGCAAGTTCTAATCATGGAAATTGGGGGTCAGGAATGGAAAAGAATGACACATTTCAACATTTAGAGTAATGATCTGAGACTAGAACTTGATCTGATACATTGTAGGTATCAGGCTGGATTGGATGAATGAAATATTTCAGTTGTTTCCCCGATAGTTGTTATGGGGTCCAGCTTTTGTCTACTCCAGTCTACTCACAAATAAGTCGAGTAGCATTGTCAGGTGATGAAATGATTGTGCAAAATGTCTTCTCTGGCCTTTGTCTCTTCCTAGAATTAAAAAACCCAGATCTGTAACACTTTAGATGATCCTTACCTATACACTCATACTTTATATTTCATTGTACATGTCCATATTTCTGGGAAAAGCATCCAAAGTTTTACAAGGTTTTACATAACCCCCACAAAAGTCTGAAAACTCATTCCAGTTTAGACACTGTGATCCTCCACCTCTGGTCCACAAACAGCTAATAATCAAACTTTTTAGCAGATCCAATCACTTGATATACAGGCTCATTTTTGTCTTGGAGATTACCAGTTCGAGACAGGATAGGGTTTCACTTTCACTTTCTGTCTCTATCTGTTTGTGGGCTAATGAACATTCACAGACCAGTCCTGGCTCACAGAACACACAGATCACCATCTGTTTAGGTGGACTTGTACTCTACCACTTATTCTGGTGCTGGATAAATAGCAGAAATGAAAAAATTATTAATGGGGATTCTTTTCCACTAACACAGTAGACTAAGATTTAAGGCTGCCCCTTTCTATAAAAACAACTAAAAATGTAAAATACACATACAAAGCCCCAAAAGAAGAACCAACAGAATAATCATTTAGGCCAAAATATAAATATTGTCAATAAGCTAGGAATGATAGTTGTTCTGAACCTTAGGGTATATTTCAAATCTGGAAAATCTTAGCTTAGCTTCTGAAGCTCAGGAACTTAATAGACAGGAAATAATGCCCAGAGCTTATTCATGTGAGGAGCATGAGAAACATCCCTCCCTGAAAATATGGAAACCTAAAATTCATAGATTCATATCCTCGGGAAAAAAAGTGACACAAATAAAATCGGCTCTATCTTCAAGTACAAGAATATTCTAAGGAGATTTGCTTTGAGCTAACACAAAGCGAGCAAACAGCTATTTTAAAGAATTTGCAATTACAGACTAACCTTTCTATGATTTGTATTTCTTATTTTGGGCCAAAATACCTTCAAGTCATCAGTTTAGTTAATAATTGTCATAGATTGATAATGACTCAAAATTTATATGAATGAAACAAATTTTTCTAGAGAAATCTACACTTAACCTATGTGTCAAAAAATCTACACAAATAATTGCACAAAGAAAAAGAGCAACTTGTAGCACAATATGTAAAGTACAAATGGGAAAAAGACTGGCTGAGTAACTTTAGAAAGAATCGGTAGTAAAGAGAAACTCATAAAACTTCAATATGCAATCATAAGACATAAAATATAACATGACCAGGATATGATATAAATATATGTAATTTGAATAAATATTATATATATGACATAAAGAAAAAAATCACAAAATTGAAAACGTAGAGGGGTGCCTGGGTGGCTCAGTTAATTAGGCATCCAACTTCTGCTCAATCATGATTTCACGGTTCATGGTTTTGAGCCCCTCAAAGGGCTCTGTGCTGACAGTGTAGAGCCTGGAGCCCGCTGCAAGTTCTGTGTGTGTCTCTCTCTGTGCCCCTCCCTTGTTCATGCTCTCTCTCTCTTTCAATAAATAAATAAATAAATAAATAAATAAATAAATAAATAACATTGAAAATGTAGAAAAAATGGCAAAGGCAAAAGTACCTCTTAAGAAAATAACTACAAAATATAGAAGATAAAGAGAAGAGGGAACCCAGCTCATTCTATAAGGCTAGTATTATTCAGACAGCAAAATCAGACAAAGATATCACAAGAAAAGAAAACTACAGACTAATATCTCTTATAAATATAGACATGGAAAAAACTCAACAAAATGCAACAAATCAAATCCAGCAGCATATTAAAAAGTTATACACCATGACCTAGTGAAATTTATTCCAAGAATGCAATATGATTCAACATCCATATCAACAGTGTAATACACCATATAAATATAATAAAAAACAAAAGCCACATGTTTATATCAACAGATGGACAAGAAGTATTTGACAAAATCTGACACCCTTTCATGGTAAAAATCCAATAAGCTAGTAACAGAAGAGAATTTCCCCAATCTGATTAAAGGCATTTAAGAAAACCTTTAACCTAACTACTTACTTATTTAATGGCAAAAGACTGGTTGTTTTCCTCCTCCAATCAGCAACACAAAAAGGATGTCCACTCTCATCACTTCCATTAAACTTTGTGCTGGAGGGGCGCCTGGGTGGCCCAGTCAGTTGGGTTTCTGACTTTGGCTCAGGTCATCATCTCACAGCTTGTGGGTTCAAGCCCTGCGTTGGGCTCTCAGATGACAGCTCAAAGCCTGGAACCTAGTTCAGATTCTATGTCTCCCTCTCTCTATGCCCCTTCCCAGCTTGCACTCTGTCTTTCTCTTTCTGAAAAATAAATAAATGTTAAAAATTAAAACAAAACAAAACACTTTGTGCTAGAGATTCTAGAGCAAGTATATAAGATAAAGTGCATCCTGATTGAGGGGGGAGAAAAAGAAGTACAATTATTTCTATCCCCACACAGATGACATTATCTTGTACATAGAAAATCCTAGGGCATCAACTATTAGAACAAATAAACAAGTTCAGCATGGTTGTAGAATATGAGGTCAATATAGAAAGCACCAGTTACATTTCCATACACTTTCAATAAACAATTCAACAATGAAATTAAGAAAACAACTGCATTTACAATAGCACCAAAATGAGTTAAATACTAGGACTACATTTAACAAAATAAGTGCAAAACTTATACTCTGAAAACTACAAGACATTTTTGAAAAAATAATTAAAAACATCTAAGTAAATGGAAAAACGTTCATGGTCAGAAGACTTCATATTGCCAAGGTGGCAACGTTCCTCAAATTCATCTATAGGTTCAACACAATAGTATCGGATGCCTAAATAGCTCCTTTGTAAGGATTGACAAACTGATTCTAGATTCATAGAAAAAGTCAAGGGATTTAGATTAGCCAGTCTTTAAAAAGGAGACCAAAGTAGTAAGATCTCCCAACTCCCAATTCCAAAAACTTCCTGCAAAGCAAAGGTGATCAAGTTGGTGTCAGGGCACTGGTTCAAGGACCCAGCTTACCAAGATCCTGAACTCATCTCATTCCATGGACACAACAGATTTACAACTATATACAGGATAATCTCCTCTGAAAAAGAACCTGAGCCTGCACAACAAAGGATAGAAGGACAGTATGAAAACAGGTAAGAGAGGCAGAGACACTCTTGCCAAAAACAAAAGAAAACACAAAACAAAAAGCAAACCCGCCCCATCCAGGTATGAGAATTCAAAATATGCTTGGATTGGGGCGCCTGGGTGGTTTAGTCGGTTAAGCGTCCGACTTTCGCTTAGGTCATGATCTCGCGGTTCGTGGGTTCGAGCCCCGCGTCGGGCTCTGTGCTGACTGCCAGCTCAGAGCCTGGAGCCTGTTTCAGAGTCTGTGACTCCCTCTCTCTCTGACCCTCCCCTGCTCACGCTGTCTCTCTCTCTCTCCTAGAAATAAAATAAAAATATTAAAAAAACAAAACAAAATATGCTTGGATCTCAAAAATACAAAATTTCACTGAGAAGCAAGGAGTCTGTGCCCCACATCAAGCACTAAACCCTAGGTCCTGCACAGGACAGATGAACCCCTAAAATGCCTGACTTTGAAAACTAATGTGATTATATTTGGGAAAACCATAGAACTATAGCGAATGAAGAACCCACTCTTTGTTTTTACTTTTTATTTAAATTTTAATTAGTTAACATACAGTACAATATTGGTATCAGGATTCATCACTTATATAAAACACCCAGTGCTCATCATTGCTAGTGCCCTCCTTAATATCAATCACCCATCTAGCCCATCTCCACCCACCTCCCTCCATCAAACCTCAGTCTGTTCTCTCTCGTTATGAGTCTCTTGCAGTTTGCTTCCCTTTCTCCTCTTTGTTCTTCTCCTTCTCATATGTTCATTTGTTTTGTTTCTCAAATTCCACATGAGTGAAATCATATGACATTTGTCTTTCTCTGATTGATTTATTTCACTTACATAATACATTCTAGCTCCATCCATGTTGTAAATAGCAAGATTTCATTCTTTTTGATGGCTGAGTAATATTCTATTGAATTGGAATTCCTATTGGAATATTGAATTCCTATATATAAAAATATGTAAATGAACATTTGGGGTCTCTCCATAGTTTGGCTATTGTTGATAGTGCTGCTATAAACATTGGGGTGCATGTGATCCTATGAATATGTATTTTTGTACTCTTTGAGTAGGGTATTTCTATTATTAGTTTTTTCCATGCTGTTCTCCAGAGTGGCTACACCAGTTTACATTCCCACCAACACTGCAAGAGAGTTCCCCAGTTTCCACATGCTTGCCAACATCTATTGTTTCCTAAGTTGTTCATTTTAGCCATTCTGGTCACAGTGAGGTTGTATCTCATTGTTGTTCTGATTTGTATTTCCTTGATGATGAGTGATGTTAGCTGTTAGCTTCCTCTCACATGTCTGTTAGCCATCTGGTTATCTGCTTCAGAAAAATGCCTATTCATGTCTTCTGCACATTTCTTAACTGGGTTGTTTGTTTTTTGAGTGTCAAGTTTGCTAAGTTCCTTATAGATTTTGGATACTAACCCTTTATCAGATATGGCATTGCAAATATCTTCTCACATTCCATAGATTGTCTTTTAGCTTTGTGGGTTGTTTCCTTCACTGTGCAGAAGATTTTGTCTTGATGAAGTCCCAATAGTTCATGGTTGCTTTTGTTTCCCTTGCATCCAGTAATGTGTCTAATAAGAAGTTGTCAAAGAGGTAGCTGCTTGTGTTCTCTAGGATTGTGGTTGTTTCCTGTCTCACATTTAGATCTTCAATCCATTTTGGATTTCTTTTTGTGTATGGTGTAAGAAGGTGGCCCAGTTTCATTATCTGCATGTTGTTGTCCAGTGTTTCTAATACCATTTGTTGAAGAGACTCTTTTTCCCATTGGATATTCATTCCTTCTTTGTTGACGCTTAGTTGAGCATATAGTTGTGAGTCCATTTCTAGATTTTCTGTTCTCTTCCATTGATCTCAATGTCTGTTTTGTGCCAGCACAATACTGCCTTGATGACTACACCTTTGTAACATAACTTGAAATCTGGAATCCTAATGCCTCCAGTTTTTTGTTTTCCAGAATTGGTTTGGCTATCCAGGGTCTTTGGTTGTTACATAAATATTTTAAGATTGTTTGTTCTAGCTCTATGAAAAATGCTAGTGGTATTTTGATAGGGATTGCATTAAGTATATAGATTGCTTTGGATAGTATAGACATTTTAACAATGTTTGTTCTCCCAATCCATAAGCATGGAATGTTTTTCCACTTTTGTGTCCTCAGTTTCTTTCATAAGTGTTCTATGGTTCTTAGAGTTCAGATCTTTTCCCTCTTTAGTTATGTTTATTCCTAGGTACCTTACTGTTCTTGGTGCAGTTGCAAATAGGATCAATTCCTTGTTTCTTTTTCTGCTGCTTCAGTGTTGGTGTGTACAAATGCAACAAATTTCTGTACATTGATTTTATGATCTATGACTTTGCTGAATTCGTGTGTTAGTTCTAGTAATTTTTTTGGTAGAGTCGTTTGTGTTTTCTACATAGAGTATCATGTCATCCACAAAGAACAAAAGTTTGACTACTTGCCAATTTGGATGCCTTTTATTTCTTCTTGTTGTCTGATTGCTAAAGCTAAGACTTCAAGTAGTATGTTAAATAGTAATGCTGAGAGTGGACATCCTTGTCTTGTTCCTGACTGTAGGGGGAAAGTTCTCTGTTTTTCCTCCCTTGAGGATGATATTTTCTTTGGGTTTTTCAGAAATGGCTTCTATGATATTCCATCTATCTCTATTTGTAGATGGTTTTCATCAAGAATAGATGCTGTATTTTGTCAAATGCTTTTTCTGCATGTACTGACAAGATCATATGGTCCTTATCTTTTCTTTTATTAATGTGGTGTATAACGTTGATTGATTTGTGAACACTGAAACAACCCTAAAGCCCAGGGATAAATCCCACTTGATCACGGTGAATAATTCTCTTAATGTACTGTTGAATTCGATTTGCTAGTATTTTACTAAGAATTTTTGCATCTGTATTCATCAGGGATATTCACCTGTAATTCTTCTTTTTGGTGAGGTCTTTCTCTAGTTTTGGAATCAAGGTAATGATGGCTTTGTAGAATCAGTTTGGAAGTTTTCTTCTCATTTCTGTTTATTGGAACAGTTTGAGAAGAATAGGAAACGTTTGAGAAGAATTCTTTAAATGTCTAGAAGAATTCCCCTGGGAAACCATCTGCCCCGGGACTTTTGCTTGTTGGGAGATTTTTGATAACCAATTCAGTTTCTTTGTTGGTTATGCATCTGTTCAAGCTTTCTATTTCTTCTTGTTTAAGCTTTGTTAGTTTTAAGTTTCTAGGAATCTTCCATTTCTTCAAAATTGCCCGGTTTGCTCACATAAACCTTTCCTAGTATTCTCTTATAATTGTTTGTATTTCTGTGGTGTTGGTTGTGGTCTCTTCTCTTTCATTTATGATTTATCTTTTTGAATCCTTTCTCTTCTTTTTGATATGTGGGGCTAGGGTTTTATCAATTTTATTCTTTTAAATAATTTAGTTTAGTTGATCTTTCCCACTTTTTTTTAAATGTTCATTTATTTTTGAGAGAGAAAGAGAGACAGAGCATGAGTGGGGGAGGGACAGAGAGAGAGGGACACACAGAATCCAAAGCAGACTCCAGGCTCTGAGCTGTCAGCACAGACACTGATGTGGGGCTCAAACTCATGAACTGCAAGATCATTTCCTGAGCCAAAGCAGGACACTTAACTGACTGAGCCAGCCAGTCGCCCCTGTTCTACTGGATTGTGTTTGTTTTTCTGTTTCTGTATCATTTACTCTAACGCTTATTATTTCCCTTCTTCTGCTGGCTTTAGGCTGTATTTGATGTGCTTTTTCTAGCTCCATTAGGTGTAAGATTACATTGTGTATTCAAGACCTTTCTTGTTTCTTGAGATAGGCCTGTATTGCATATACTTCCTTCTTAGGACCACCTTTGCTGCATCCCAAAGGTTTTGGACTGTCGTGTTTTCATTTTTATTTGCTTCCAAGTACTTTTTAATTTCTTATTTAACTTCCTGGTTAACTCACTCATTTTTCAGAAGGATATTCTTTAACTTCCATGTATTTGATGGCTTTCTAATTTTTTCTTGTGATTGACTTCAGGTTTCATGTTGTTGTGGTCTAAAAATGTTCATGGACAGGGCGCCTGGGTGGCTCAGTCGGTTGAGCGTCCGACTTCAGCTCAGGTCATGATCTCACCGTTCGTGGGTTCGAGCCCCACGTCAGGCTCTGTGCTGACAGCCAGCTCAGAGCCTGGAGCCTGCTTCGGATTCTGTGTCTCCCTCTCTCTCTGACCCTCCCCTGTTCACGCTGTCTCTCTCTCTCTCTCTCTCTCAGAAATAAGTAAAGTAAGGGGCTCCTGGGTGGCTTAGTCGGTTGAGCGTCCGACTTTCACTTAGGTCATGATCTCGCGGTTCGTGGGTTCGAGCCCCGCGTCAGGCTCTGTGCTGACTGCCCGCTCAGAGCCTGGAGCCTGTTTCAGAGTCTGTGTCTCCCTCTCTCTCTGACCCTCCCCTGCTCACACTGTCTCTCTCTCCTAGAAATAAATAAAACATTAAAATTGTTTTTAAAAAATAAATGAAAAAATAACTTAAAACATAAAGTATAAAAGGTAAGAAAGGAGCTGGATCCTATTTCGCCTAGAGCTGAAGCTTTGCTGTATTCTATGATCAGTAGAGGTGGTGGAAACAAGTTGTGCTGGCTTCCTGGGGAAGGGGCCTGTTGTGCTTATTCTTCCATGGAAATGAGACTTCATAGTCTCCCCCTAACCCTCCTTGGAGAGATAAACTGCCCCCCCACCAGAATCACCCCCACTATGCAGGTCCTTCCCCAAGGTATGCACAATGGCATGTCGGGTCTATTTTCTCTTCCACTGGCCCTCCTTTCTAATATAGACTACCCCCTTGGGCTCCTGCTCTGCCTCTCAGAGACCCCTCTGACTGCCTCTACCCAGGGACAATGGCAGTTCCATCCCATTCCCCACCTGGGAGCCCCACCCTGACGCTCTTCCACTCTGGGCCTAGGCCCACACCTCTCCCTCACCTTCCCCCAGGGAACTGGGCCACCCTAAACTCCCTTATGATCACAACCCACCCCACAGACCCTCTGCCTCACTGCCCCCTCCACCCCTGGGCCCCACCTCATTCCTGAAGAGTCTCCACCACAAGCAGCAGCCTCTGGTTCTGGACCCCACCCTGACCTGCATGTGCACCATGGCTGCTCTGAGCAAAGATCCTTAAACATTGAGCCGCCCGCTGACCCTCCTTCCTTGCTGACAAGACCTCTCCTTCAGCATGGCCTTCTTGCCTCTCGCTTGCTCCCTCTAGGCCAACATCTTCCCTTGACCTCCAACCCCTATCACCTACAGGATCCCATGCCTCCCTCTCCTGGGTCCTGTCCTGCATGTTTGCCCATCTCCACCCCAAACTCCCACTGGCATTCCTTCATTCCTCTCCTTCAGGCCCCTTGCCTATTTTCCTGTATGTGCATTTTCTGCATCCTCAAGACTTCAAGCAGCTCAGAACAGCAGAGCTTTTCTGAGAAATACTTGACGAGGAGCTACTTCCAGGAGGCAGTTTCATTTGTAGCCTCCTCCTTGCCAGGATCCCTTGGTCTTTGTTATAATCTCACGGTGTTGTCCCAGGATGGATCTGTGCACCAGAGATTTTTCACAGAGGGGCGCATGGATGGCCAGGCTTTCCTACATGATGACAGTGACATAGACATGGCAGAGACACAGGGACTGTGGGCAGAGCAGTTCTGGAACCTAAGACGTGGGACACAGAGACCAAGGACTTGAGAGAGAGCGGGAAGAGCCTCACAAAGACTCTGTCAGACACCGTGGACCTGCAGGCCCAGAACGGAGTTAAGAGCAGGATGGGGGCAAGAGTGATGTGTGGCCTTTCCCAGGAAAGTTCAGGGCCAAGAGCAGGGACCTGTCTCTTTCCATTGGATTGCCTGGGGTTGGGGGTGAGGACTGAGGGTCTGGGGACTTCAGCCCAGCATTACTCAGCCCAGCGTTACTCAGCCAGTACAGGGAACACATGGAGGAGAGCAGGGAGGGGCCCTTCTGGTGGGAGTCTATCACTGGGGTTGGGAAGGCAGAGGAACACAAGATGGGATTTGTCACTGCTGGCTGAGGGCAGGCTTGTATTCACTCCAGGAGATTTGGGCCTGGAAGACCCGAGAGGACAACAGCACCAGGGGTTTTGGGCATTTCCGCTATGATGGGAGCTCTTCCTCTCCTATGACCTGAAGACCCATGGATAGACAGTTTCCCGGTCCTCAGCTCAAACCTTAGCTAAGGAAATCAAGAATTCCTGAGATGTGGGGTTCCTGGATGGCTCAGTCAGTTAGGAGTCCGACTTCAGTTTAGATCATGATCTTGCAGCCCATGGGTTCAAGCCCAGTGTCGGGCTCTGTGCTGACAGCTCAGAGCCTGGAGCTTGCTTTGGATTCTGTGTCTCCCTCTCCCTCTGCCTTTCCCCCACTCGCACACTGTCTCTCTCTCAAAAATAAATAAACATTAAAAATTAAAAAAAAAAAAAAAGAATTCCTGAGATGCAGATGGCTTTCAAACCAGGATTCCTCAGCCTATGTGCAGGGAGAGCTTTGTGGACGTATGCAGAAATATCTGGATTCCTGGATGGACTTCTGGGGCAGAACAGGTTCAACCCTGGTGCAGGACCTTCTCTTCCCCCAGACCCATTGACCTCCCCCAACAACCTGGTGCAAGAAAACCCTTCCTGTCCTATGAAAGACATGTATGTCCTGTTGGCCCCTGGGACTATGACCCACCTGTGCTGTTACAGGTCTGAAGAGAGACACCAAGCAGGTGGGGATGGAAATGCACACCCCCCCCGCCCAGTGTCAATAGTCCAGAGAGACCATGGACCCTCTGACAGAAACTTGAGCCAGGAAGGTGGATGTCAGGCAGGAGAGGAATCCTGCCTTCCACAGAGAGTTCCCTTATAGTTCCCTCAGCCCAGGAGCCCACCCTTTATACCCCCTTCTCAACATCAACACAAGGATCCAGGAGATCAAGGCCTGGATCCCAGTGCATCCTCCTGCCAGCCCAAAGGAATTGGGTCATAAGGTGCAGAGAAGGTCTGGGGTCAATGAGGACTTCAGCCAGAGCTGGAAGGTTGGTGAAGCAGGCCTGTCCTCTCTGTCTCCCTTAGAGGGGACCAGGGCTCTGGCCATGTGCATGTTTGGCTCTGTGCTTTCTTCCCCAGTGTCCCCAACAGTGAAGGTGACCTACAGCCAGGCATTTGAGGGCATCATCACCATGATGTTCTGGGCTTTCAGTGTCAGTCCCAGGAATATCTCCCTGACCTGCTTCAGGATGGGGAACCCCTGATCTAGGATGCCCAGCAGTTTAGGGATTATTACCTGGTGGACTTACTGGACATGCGTGGCCATAAGGATTCCCCAGGAAGAGGAGCAGAGGATCACATGCTACGTGGAAGCCACTAGAAACACAGTAGACACCATGTACCCTCAGGTGAGCCTGGGGTGATCATTGGTGCGGCTCTGGCCCTGATCAGGTCAGGAACCAGGATGGGGAGATGAAAGCAGGTCCATGGTCCTGGGGAGCCCAAGTTAATATGAGGCCCTTTTCCACAAAAGGCCTTGGTGTAGCACAGTGAATGGATAACCATTCTGACTACCGCTGCTGTTTATGTTATTTCCAGTATCACATGATACTGATAAGAAAAAAAAGTCACCAGCAGCTGTGGGGAAGTCCAAGTGGGAATCTGGGCAAGGGGCNGGGCTCTCCTAGGACATGGAGCCCCTCATGTCTCCCTCTGCACAGATCTGAGGGGAGGAAAAGCTCTGTAATAGAAGTGAGAAGTGTTGAGTGCTGAGGGGGATGAGAGCCAAGTCTGTGTCCACACCCTTAGCCCTGCTCATAGGCAGTGTCGCTGGGGTCTTTGTGGAACATGGTCTCTCCTGGCTCTGGCTGAGGACTAGGGCTCCCCGCTCTACACTTGACCCTACTCTCTCTACTCTCAGACTCAGCAGGGCACACCCAGGGGTGATGCATGGGGCTCATGTGCTGACTGGGGAGGGCCCAGGAGATCATAGAATCAGAGGGACACATGGAGGAAAGGGCCCATGACTGATGAGGAGGGCTTCAACACTGGGAAGGAATCCAGGGAGAGATGATGACCCTATTTTATTCCTGTGTGCCATTTTCTCTCCAGCCTTTTGAAGAATCCAAAAAAAAAAAATACCCACAAGGCCTCAACCTAGGCATCAGTGTGTGGTACCAGAGCCCTGCCTGGGAATCCCCAATTATAACAGATGGATGTATAATAAGCACTGATGGTCACCTCCGCCCACTTTGCAATCCCTGAAATAGTTCCTCCAGGACCTGTGTTCCAAGTTGTTCCTCTGGGTCACCCCCACCTGTACTCTTTCCTAGTTCCCTTCACGTGCCCCCATGCTTTCTGGAGTTTCCTTGTGAATCATTTGCAAGAGGAGATGAACAGATACCCCTTGATCATTTGGGGAGAAGAGGCAGGTCATACTCAGGGCAGCTGTGCCTACTGGTTTGATTCTGCCTCCCAGATTTGCCCTATCCAGCCTCCTAGGGCACATCCCAAAAGACCTTTTAGAGCAGAGCATGTGGACTGTGCCCTGTGGCCTCACCCTGCCCTCTTTGAGCCAGCTCCCTTCCTCATGGTGGTTACTGCCTTGTAGATTTGAAGGAAGGGATGCTCAACATGATTTCCCTGTAATCGGGCTTCTTGAGGGGAGGGAAGTAGGGAAACAGGTTTTGTGTTTGGGTAAAGAACAGGTGACACATGAAACAGGAAAGGGTGGGGGTATGCAGGGCCTGAGGACTTTCTTTGGCTTCCACCATTTATTTGTGACCATCATGGAGAGCGGCTGCTTTCTCATTCATGAACCTAATGTGTTTATACGTTGATCCCCGGTCTGGGGCAGCCTGGGATGGTTAGTCACCGTGCCCCACATTGAGGGGCTGTGACCAAGTCACAACCAGAGTAAGGGGCCACGCAGGTCTGCAATTGTTCTGCTGTCTCCTGGGGTAATCCTCCCAAAGGGAGCATCAGTTCTAGTTCCTTGGGATCAAAATGGTTGCCTCATATACCATTGGTGCATTTACCAGAGGAAGAGTATGAAAGTTATATGCTATTTTCTCAAATGCCTACTTTATTTTTCTTTTATTTTTAAATTTTTTTAAAATTTATTTCTGAGAGAGAGAGAGAGACAGTGTGAACAGGGGAGGGTCAGAGAGGGAGATACAGAATCCGAAGCAGGCTCCAGGCTCTGAGCTAGCTGTCAACACAGAGCCCAACGTGGGGCTCGAACCCACAAACCGTGAGATCATGACCTGAGCCGAAGTCGGATGCTTAACCGACTGAGCCACCCAGGCGCCCCTCAAATGCCTACTTTAAATGTTGTTTTCCAAACAAGTGATTTCAGCTAACTAGCCTTAACAGAAAGGATTTCCTCAAACAGCGAGTGTCCCAGGCATATAAAATGGAACAGGAATTCAAAGGGGCCCCCTGTCTGGGAGGGTTCCATGTGAATGGTGGGGGTGGTGGGGGTAGTGGCAGTTCTCATGGTGGAGAAGGCAGACAGACAGCCTCAAGTGAGGGGTAGCAGGAACCCACTACACCTCATTTAGAGGAAGATTCCTACAACACTGCCTGCATTGCCTGGTCAACTCTGCTAGGATCAGGGCAGAAAGGCCCTGACAGCCTCAGCCAAGCAGCACTTGGGGAGAGGCTGTAACTCCAAGTGGATGTGGGTCAGAAAGGAGCAGGGAAGCCCAAGTGCAGCCTGGGAGCCTGAGCAAGTTGTAAAGTTCAAGGCATATTGAGGCCTCTGTGAGGATGAGGTACTCCTGAGTCAGGTCAAGTGCAGACCCCACTGCAACCCACTTTTTCTAGACGGGGCCTGCTGGTCACCTGAGCTTTCTGATGTGCCTTCCAGTTAGGAGCTGCTGGCTCAGGGCTACAGGGGGGAGATGACTGAGCTGCAGGTGGGGCCAGTGCCCTGTTGGTTGAGAGAAGCCAGCAAGAAGACAGCAGCCCTAATGGGTAGGAGTTTATGCATATGGAGAGCCTGACAACTAAGGAAAAGAGCTGTGTTTGTGACCACTGCCTGGCCTGAAACAACATGCAACAGGGACATGTCTTTCAGGGAGGTTCTGTACTCTGCTGGGGGATGGGTCGAGGCTCGAGAGGAAGGAAGGCATTGAGTTTCTGCTCTAGGGGTTGTCTTTGATCCTGGGGCACTTTCCTGCTCCTGTCTGGTGGGTGGTGGGAGCAGAAGGATGCTAAAGATATCATGGGTGGAGACCAGCAAGGACTGGGAAAAGTGATGAGACAGAGAAAAAAGTGAGGGTATTACTATCCTTCAGAAAAAAGCAGACCCAAGCTTGGAGCCACTGAAGGGGAAGTCCTGAGAGCACACAAAGCAATATTTTGCAACAATTGGGCTTCTTCTGGTTTCTCTTTTCTCATAGAGCGTGTGAGCCTTCAAGACCTGTTTCAACAACAGGTGGTACAAACAGGCTATAATGGCAGCACAGGGCGTTTAACAGCCTCAATGTACTCCCCACTGAGAGCCAGTACCACCTGCAGCTCTGTGAGGGAGTTCTCTGGATGAATGTAGCCCCACCCATGAAGAGAAGAGCAGATCTGCCCATTGAGCTTAGCTGACCTACAGAATGAGAGAGAATTAAAAGGTTTTTTTCCACTTAATTTTAGAAAGAGATAGTGCAGAAGCAAGAGGGAGAGAGAGAAATCAGGAGTTAGATGCTCAACTGACTCAGCCACCCAGGTGTCCCTGAAAGGTGGTTGGTGGTGGGTTTTTTTTTGGGGGGGGGGAGATTGTTTGGTATCTAGCAATAGGTCACAGGAATATATACCATATAACGTACTACTATTTTTAAATTATTGTCTGTCTTTCCTGTCAGTTTGTAAGGGTTACAAACTTGTGTTGTAATGTCTGTTATGTTGTGTCTATTTTATTAAATGATCACCAGGCCTATCACACAGATTGGTACAGAGGCATTCACTGATTATACTTGGAGGAAATAATAAATAAGTGAATGAATGAGTGAAGGAATGCTGTGACCAGAATTCCTTAAAGTTTGCTTTGAGCCTGGAAAGAGGAGAGTTTATGGGTGTTTGTGTGGGGGAAGGTCTTTTATGTTGGGTGTGTACATGTGTGCATGCATCTGCATGTGTTCCTATGGGAGTTTAGTGCCTGCCTGTTGGTCTTGGTTGCCTGAGCAAGCAACCAGGACCATGCACAATGCTTCCTGTACTCATATTTCAACCACATGGGAATTGCAGACAGACAGCACCTAACCACCAGACACCTCTGAGATGCCTTGGGCTCCAAAGTGGGCTTTCCCTATATTGTAGATCATTGGCTCAGCTTCAGAGTTTGAGAGCCTTGGGAGCTCCTGGCTGGCCACCCTCAAATCCTTTGGTCAGCCATTAGCCAAGATTTGAGCTTGGGTAGCACAGCTCCTGTCTCAGGTGTTAGAGGTAGCAGAGAGTGGGACCTGAAGTGGTCAGGATGGAAGCTTCTGACACCTACATCATTGAATGAAAAAGTCAGTATCCCAGCCTCCAGCATCAGAGGCAGCAGCAAGAAAAAGTGATAGGGACTTGTGGGTCCAAGATCCTCTCCGTGGAAAGTGGCAGAGTGTGTATTGGAGCATCCAACATGTTTGTGCGACTGGCTGCAGAACTAGGAACCAACTGTTATAGGCTGGAAATATTTTTCTTCCCTAAGGCAAGATTCTCTGGTTACTAAATGGGGAGGAAACATCAATGTCAGTGTAGATTTTGGGAAACAATTTACAAGCCAAACATGAACCAGACAGGTGTGCCCCCTGTTTGTAGAGCCCTGTCCTGGTGCAGTAGCCCAGGGGAACCGTGGGGAGGTCCTGGCTAACCAGGGAAAAGGGGACCTCAGGGCTTCTGTCTTCAGCATTGTGGCCAGACAGGGACATTGCCACTCTACTCTCAGATTCTCACTGAACATCACTGGTGGAGGGGGTGGGCAGGGATGTAGAAAGTTACCACATACACATGGTCAGGGGAAAGCATAGGCTGAAAAAACGACATGAGAAGAGCTGAAATGTACACCTCAGTCTGATTACTGGCACACAGACAAAAACGATCAAAAACCAAAACCAAAACAAACCTGCTAATGGGAAGAATCTGATTTCACAATTACCATGTTATAACATTAAGATGACCAGTTATCCACAACAACAAAATACAGGTATACAAAGACACAGGAAAATATGATCCATTCAAGGTAAAAAAAAAAAAAAAAGTCACTGAAAGATCAGAAGGTGGATTTACTAAAAAAATACTTTAAGCCAACTGTCTCTAAGATGTTCAAAGAATTAAAGGAACTCACAAAAAGCCAAGAAAATAAGGTATGAATAAAATAAAATATCAACAAAGAGATACAAAATATGAAAAGAAACTAAAAGGAAAGTCCAGTGCTGATATGTACATTAGCTGAAATGAAAAATTTACTAGAGATATTCAAGAGCAGATTTTAACAAGCAGAAAAAAGAATTACTGAACTTGAAGATAGGACAATTGAAATTATCAAGTCTGAGGAACAAGATGAAAAAAACTGAAGACAAGTGAACAGAACCTAAGGGAGCACTGAGACCCCAGAAATGAGATCAGTATATGCATTTTGGGAGTCCCAGACAGAAGACAAAGAAAAGGGTAATAGAGATTATTTGAAGAAATAATGATTGAAAACTTCCTTAAATTGATGAAAGACATGAATATAAACATCCAAGAAGAATACCAAATTCCATTTAGCATGAACACAAAGACATCCCCATCAGGACACATATAACCAAACAGTTGAAAACCAAAGGCAACAAGTCTTGAAAGCAGTAAAAGAAAAGTGACCCACTGCATATAATGGTTCCTTAAAAAATTAGCAGATTTGTCATCAGAAACCCTAGAGGCCAGAGGGCAGCAGGCTGTAATAAAAACAGTCAAGTGTCCTTTATCTGCAAAACAGTTCTTCAAAGTGAGGGAGAAATGAAGACATTCTTTGGCAAACAAAGGCTGAGAGAGTTCATTACCACTGTACATGTCCTGCAAGATCAGCTAAAGGGAATCCTTCAGGATGAAAGGACACTGGACAATCACTGAATCCGTGTGAAGAAATATAGATCTCAGTGAAGGTGAACAAATGGTCAGTTATAAACATAGACATGTGACTTTTTTGTAACTCTAATTTTTGTTTTCTACATGATTTAAAAGACTGATACTTTAAAAAAATACCTATTTACTTAGAAGCCACCATTATCATAACTTTGAATTGTAACTCTGCTTTTTGTTTTTTACGCGATTAATAGACTAATTTACAAAAGCAATTATTAGTCTATGTTTTTGGACAATGAATAGAGATGTCATTTTCTGACATCAATCACTGCAAAGGCATAGTATGGAGCTATATGAGACTTTTTGTCTATTATTAAAGATGAGCTTATAGAAATACACATGAGAAGGCTATAACTTTAGGGTGTGAAAAGTGATCCCCATGGAAACATGAAGAAAATGTCTATAAAATATATGCAAAAGGAATTGAGAAGAGATTTAAAGTATTTCACTAAGACACTAAATTAAACAACTAAAACAACAACAAAGGAAATAAGAGACAACATTATTATAAGGGGTGTAGAAAATAACGAAAAAACATAGACATGTCCATCCTTATCAGCAATTACTTTTAATGTAAATGAATTAAATACTCCAATCAAAGCTAGAAACTGGCAGAATGGTGACAGAAAGATGATCTAACTCTATGTTGTCTAAAAGAGATTCACTTTATCCAAAAACACAAATAGCTTGACAGCGAAAGAAGGAAAAAGGTATCTCACGCACACATTAACTAAGAGATAGCTGGAGTGTTTCTACCAATATCAGACCAAATAGATTAAAAAAAAAGAAATTTAGAAGAGACAAAAAAGAACAGTATATACTAATAAAAGTTTCAATAGGGAGAGAAGATATGACAATTAAAAACTTGTAGCATTTAATAACAGGTCAACTAAATATGTGAGCAAACATTGATAAAAGGGAGAAGTAGGCCGACCCACAATAGTAGCTGGAGAATTCACTCTCCCATTCTCAAAGCTGGATAGGGCACCCAGCAGAAGAAAAGTAAAGAAACACAGGGCTGGAGCAGTATAATAAACCAGCTCTGACACACATGTACACAGCACTCTACCCACAAATAACAGAATACATTTTCTTCTCCAGTGCACATGGGACAATGTCTAGGATACACATATGTTAGACCAAAAATTAAGACTCAACAGAATTGAAAAGGAGATATCAAACAAACTATCTTTTCCAGCCACAATGGGATGCTGTTAGAAATCAAACACAAAAGGAAAACTGAAAATATACAAATTGGAGGAAATTAAACACACTCTTAACCAATGGGCCAAAAGAAATCACAAGTAAAATATTTAAAAATATTCAAGTCCATGACCAATTCCTGCCTTAGGGAGGTTCTGTTTGCCCCCTCAGTTCCCCGCCAGCCTTCTTCCTACCAGGAGAGCCAGCCCTGTGGTCTCAACCACTGCTGAGGAAGAGCAGAGAAAGGAAAGTAAGGGTGAAGAAAGACCTGCCTGAGTCCAGGGGTCACTGCTGTGCCAGAAGTGGGGGTGGCGGCAGCGGCTGCAGCGTGGGTTGCACCTCTTGGAAGACTGCATGTGGGCAGGGGCTTCCTCCTGGCACTTTCCTCCCGACATCTGGGCTGTGCTGCCTCAGGTGCAGTAATGAATAATCTCCCCTTTAGATACCTATGTGGTCTCTTCTGTCCTTCTTACCCTGGGAAAATGGGTTCAGAATTAATATTCTTCCTGCCCCCCTCCTCATCCAACTTACATGCTGACATGTGAAGAACAAGGAAGGCACTAGACTTCATACCAATCAGAACTAGCAGACTGGCAACACTCTTCTAGACAAAAGATGCTATTGACACTGCTAGAAATTTACCCAAGAGATACAAGAGTGCTGATGCATAGGGGCGCATGTACCCCAATGTTCACTGCAGCACTTTCAACAACAGCCAAATCATGGAAAGAGCCTAAATGTGCATCAACTGATGAATGGATCAAGAAGATGTGGTTTATCTATATAATGGAATACTACATGGCATTGAGAAAGAGTGAAATCTGACCATTTGTAGCAACGTGGATGGAACTGGAGAGTATTATGCTAAGTGATATAACTCAGGCAGAGAAGGACAGATACCATATGTTTTCACTTATATGCGGAACAGGAGAAACTTAACAGAGGACCATGGGGGAGGGGAAGGGGAAAAATAGTTGGGGAGAGGAAAGAAGGCAAACTATGAGATACTCTTGAATACTGAGAACAAACTGAGGGCTGGTGAGGGTGGGGGAGAGGTGAAGGGGGTGATGGGCATGGAGAAGGGCACTCGTTGGGATGAGTACTGGGTGTTATATGGAAACCAACTTCACAATAAACTATAAAAGAAAAAAAAAGACATTATTGAGTGTTTCCTGACTAGAACCAGTAAAGACAAAGAATTCCTGCATGTTTGAACGTTGTTCACCCAATGCCAAGTACACTTTACTCTTCTCACATGGAAGTGTTCTTGATCTTGGTTAGATGAGCAGTTTACATAGAACTGGAATCACGGAGTAATTGTCATATGTTTTCATATGATTATTCTGGGTATGGCACAAGTTCTGAGAAACCATCAGGCAAGAACCTCTATGCAGATATAGAAGCTGCTTGCCTTGCTCTTAGGACAAGGTATGGATAATGCCCTGAAAATGTGATTCTATATGGCCAAATTAGAGAAGGACAGTACCATCTGTGGATCTTGCTGCTTGGCATAAGAGTGCTGCTGTTATTTTTCATTCTCTTTTGACCTCGTTAATGCCTGTCGCTTTTCCTGATACTATAAAGACCTACTGTTTGGATGCATTTCCAAACATTGACAAAGTCCCTAAGATAACTTTTCCAGTATTAATTATTCACAGGACTGAAAATGAAGTCAGTGATTTTTCACATGGCCTCACATTGTTTGAGTCCTGCCAAAGACCAGTGGAGCCTCTGTGGGTAAAAGGGGCAGTTCACAGTGATACGAAACTTTACATACTGTACCTTGAAAGGTTGAAACAGTTTGGGTCACAGGAACTTGTCAATTTGTAAAATAGTCTATAAATTTGCATACTGGGTTTTCTTTTCTTGCTGCACTGAAATTTTTGGCAAATAATGTAAAACCTGAAGGTTTGTTTGCAAATCTTGTTAATTGCCTTCATAAATGTACAGGTAATGATTTGTTAACAGACTTAATGAATGTTTAATTTCCAGAACTAGAAATTGGAAATGACAATACCGTACAGTCAGGCTGTGTAATTTATATTTGTTCTGTGATTTTTCTTAAATATCAAAATGAGTAGTGTATGAAATTTTAATTCTATAAGATCAAATGCTGTAAAGTATTGCCAAATGCTTTGCATACCAGACATATTTTTAAATATTTTTAAAGCATCTCAGTGTACTAAATCCTATCCAGGTATACAAATGTAATATTTCTTCAATAAAAAACCGTATATCTAAAACAATTCAAGAACTCATAATAGAATAAACTGTTGAAAACGTGCAAATTCAGGATACCTGGGTGACTTAGTCAGTTGAGCCTCCAACATCAGCTAAGGTCATTATCTTACCCCTCGTGGGTTCGAGCCCCATGTTGGGCTCTGTGCTGACAGCTCAGAACCTGGAGTCTGCTTTGGATTCTGTGTGTGTGTGTGTGTGTGTGTGTGTGTGTGTGTGTGTGTCTGCCCCTCCCCCACTCCCATTCTATCTCTCTCTCAAAAATGAATAAATGTTAAAAAAATTTTTTAAATAAGAAAACGTGCAAGTTCACTAGAGATGACCTAAACCCTGTTGTATTGGGATAGAGATTTAAATGGTTATTTTATTGTAAAATACCTTGAATTTTCTCTATTCCCTGGTTATCATNATTCTTTCCTGCTTTGTCAAAGATGAGTTGGCTGTATACTTTTGGGTCCACTTCTGAGTTCTCGATTCTGTTCCATTGGTCTATGTGTCTGTTTTTGTGCCAATACCATACTGTCTTGATGATGACAGCTTTGTAGTAGAGGCTAAAGTCTGGGATGGTGATACCTCCCGTTTTGGTTTTATTTTTCAGTATTACTTTGGCTATTCGGGGTCTTTTGTGGTTCCATAAAAATTTTAGGATAGTTTGTTCTAGTTTTGAGAAGTATGCTGGTGCAATTTTGATTGGGATTGCATTGAATGTGTAGATAGCTTTGGGTAGTAATGACAAGTAAGACCCTATTTTTATGCCATCTATTAATGTACCAACTAGTTACCTTCCAAATGAGAAGTCAGGATAGCACTGAATTTTAATTAGTTCTGATTTGTAGGTTTGGCCCTGTGAGACAACTACTTAAAATTCTCATTTTTGTTATTTAAATGGCATTTAGAGCTTCAAGAATGATTTTGTATGCAATGCTGTTTTAAATTTTGACTAGTCTCATAGAATTTCAGTACTTTACATAATAAAAGTACCTGAGAGTCCCTTTGATGTTCTTCAAGGCCACAAACAGGCTGCTCTTTGGTTGTTGAAATTTTGGCTATTTTTAATAGCCACATTAGGCTATTAATAGGCCTAAACCAATCTAAACCAATATTAAGCTATTAGTAGACCTAACAAATCTAGTTTAGATTACTATCTGAGAATTCCATGGATTTACTCCTGGATGCAAGAGATAAGAGAACATTTAACTCATAAATTATATATTGACCCATGTAGTAAAAAACAAAGCTCAACACAAAAATTAAGTTGCTTTTCCTTGAATGAGGCCTGCCTGAATAAAACAATGAAAGAAGAAAGAGAGGGACACCTGGGTGGCTCAGTCAGTTAAGTATCCAATTCTTTATTGTGGCTCAGGTCATGATCTCCTGGTTGTTAGATCGAGCTCTGTGTCAGACTCCATGCTGAGACTCCCCTTCTATCTCCCCATTCATGCAGTCAATCAATCAATCAATCAATCAATCAACAGCTTTAAAGGATTAAAAAAAAGGAAAAGAACAGTATGTAATCTAATTTTTAAATGAATGAATACTGGAATAATACACACTGTTGATATATTTTAAGGCCTTGTGTAGTTTTAATTGCTCTGCTTGTTCTGTGGTTACATCTAGACTCTAGTTAATGATTCTCTTCAAAATATATCAAGTGTTGTGAATACTTCGGTTCAGATGTGTCAAATTAACAGTAAAACAACAAGTATACCATCAAAAAAGGAATTAGAAAATATTTAGAGACACATGAAAACAAAACTCAATATACCCAAACTTACAGAATGCAGGGAAAGCAATGCTAATGAGGAAATTTACAGCTGCAAACGCTTATATATATAAAAAAAAACACCAAAGATCTCAAATCGACAATCAAACTCTACAACTTAATGAACTAGTAAAAGAACAACAAAGTAAACTCAAGGCTAGCAGAAGAAACTTAAGAATCAATACGGTATCAGAGATACATAAAACAAGGAATAGCAATCAAGAAAATCAATAAAACCAAAAACTGGTTCCTTGCAAAAATCAATAACATTGACAAAGCTTTAGCTAGACTGAGTAAAGAGAAAAAGAGAGAAAACACACTACTAAAATCAGAAGGGAAGGTGTAGATATTATTGCCTATTTTACAGAAATACAAAGGATTATAAGAGAATACTGTAAACAACTATTTGCAAACAAATTGGAAAACCTAGATGAAATAGATAGATTCCCTGAAACTAAAATCTACCAATACTGAATTATAAGAAAATAGAATAACTGGATAGACCTATAACCAGAAAGGATATTAAATTAGTAATCAAAAACCTGTCAAGGAAAAGCCTTGGACCTCATGGCTTCCTTGGTGAACTCTACCAAATATTTAAAGAACTAACACCAATCCTTCTCAAACTCTTCCCAAAAATTTGAAGAGAAGGGTAACTCTTCTTAAGTCATTCTATAAAGCTCGCATGATCCTGATACCAAAGCCAGAGAAAGTTACTACAAAAAAAGAAAGCTACTGATCAATATCCCTGATGACTATTGGTGCAAAAGTCAACAAAATACTAGCAAATTGAATTCAGGAGCATATTAAAATGATTATACACCATGACTAAGTGGGATTTATTCCTGGAATACAAGAATGTTTCAACATAGAAGATCAATCAAGTTAATACATCACATTAACAATTTCAGGTGAAAAAAACCACATGGTCATCTCAATGCAGAAAAAGAAAAAATTAACATTGTTTCATTATAAAAGTACTTATCCAACAAGGAAGAAAAGGAAATTATCCCAAAATAATAAAATCCAATGATGAATACCCCACAGTAGTACATCAATATTGAAAGCCCAAAAACTTTACGCCTAAGATAAGGAACAAGGCAAGGATGTCTGCTCTCACTATTTCTATTCTATATAGTACTAGAAGTTGAATAAATTTTTAAATTTTTAAAAAAAATTTTCTGTATTCATTTTTGACAGAGAGAGATCGTGAGCAGGGGAAGGGGAAAGAGAGGAGACACAGAATCCAAAGATGGCTCCAGGCTTTGAGATGTCAACACAGAGCCTTATACAGGGCTCAAACCCACAAAACATGAGATCACGACCTGAGCCAAAGTCGGGCGCTTAACCGACTGAGCCACCCAGGTGCCTCTGTATTTTATTTTTAAAGGCAATTATTCATTCTGTTTGCTGATAAACTGTAACATTAAAATATTAGTGTGAGCAGTTCAACATTAACTTAATGTTCAGTCCTATCTGACAGAAGCCTGTGTGTGCAATGAGACTTAGAGAATATCAACAAGAAGTAAATCCTAATCCTGAGTTCCTAAAATCTAAACTAGAAGGAAATTCTAAAAACCATAATGATCTTGTTATCCTTTTATGGTAAACTAGCTCGAGGTAGAGTGAATGATGTGTGTGCAGGTGTTTTTGTGGCTATGTTTTCAACTTCATTGGGTAAATAGCAAGAAGCATAATTGCTGGGTCATATGAGCAGAGGGTGTCTTCCTATTGATTTACATCTTCATTGACTTCTTTACTCAATGTCTTGTAAATTTCAGTGTGCAGGTGTCCTACTAGATTCTGTAACTTAATAACCAACTATTTGATTTTTTTAAATGCTATTCTAAATGGAACTGTCTTCTTAACTTCCTGTTCAGATTGTTCATTGTTAGTGTATAGAAATGAAAATGATTTCTGTATGATTTTTATTTTATTTTATTTATTTCTGAGACAGAGACAGCATGAGCAGAGGAGGGTCAGAGAGAGAGGGAGATACAGAATCTGAAACAGGCTCCAGGCTCTGAGCTAGCTGTCAGCACAGAGCCCGACGCAGGGATCGAACCCACAAACTGTGAGATCATGACCTGAGCCGAAGTCGGAAGCTTAACTGACTGAGCCACCCAGGCGCCCCTCTGTATGATTTTTATACTGAAACTTTGCTGAATTTATTCATTTTCTCCAATTTTGTGAGGGTGTTTGTGTGGAATCCTTAAGGATTTCTACATATAAGAGGATATCATCTGGGAACAGAGTTAATTTCACTTCTTTCTTTCTGATTTGAATGCTTTTATGTCATTTTTTTGGTAATTATATTGGCTAGAATGTTTAATATTTTGTTGAACAAAGTTGGCAAAAATGGACACCCTTGTCTTGTTTCTGAATGTAAAGGAAAACTTTCACCCTTTCACATTTCATATGAAGTTAGCTGTAGTGTATTCATCTATAGTCTTATGTTGAGGTAGTTCCCTTATGTCCCTATTTGTTTAATGTTTTTATAAGAATATTGAATTTTGTCAAATGCTGTTTTTCTACATCAATTGAAATGATCATGTATTTTCCCTTCATTCTGTTAATGCTGTATTACATTCATTGTCTCATACGTTGAACTATATTTGCATTCCAAGAATACATCCCAGTTTATCGTGGTGATGTTGCTGAATTCAGTTTGCTAGTATTTTGCTGAAGATACTTATGTGAATAGTCATACAAAATATTAATCTGTAGTTTCCTTGTATTGTATTGTCTGGCTTTGCAATCAGGACAATACTGGCCTCCTTGAATAAAACTGGAAGTTTTCTTTCCTCTTCAGTTTTGAGGTAGGGTTTGAGAAGGATTGGTGTTCTTTAAATGGTAGGATTTACAGTGAATCTATCAGACCCACGGCTTTCTTTTGTCAGGAGGTATTTGATTAGTGATTCAATATCCTACTAGTTATTGTTCTATTCAGTTATTTCATTTCTTTATAATGCACTTTGGCTGGTTTTTCATTTGTAGGCATTTGTTCATTTCTTCTAGGTAATCCAACCTGATGGTACACAATTGTTCATTTTTATTTCTGTAACATAGGTAGTAAAGTCTCCCACATATATTTCTGATTTTAGTAATTTTAGTCTTGTGTCTTTGTCTTGGTCAATCCAGCTAAATGTTTATCAGTTCTATGGATCTTTCAAAGATCCAAACTTTGGTTTCATTGATTTTCTCGATTGTTTTTCTATGCTTTATTTTATTTATCTCTGCTCTCATATTACTTCCTTTTTTCTAGTAACTTTGTATCTTGTGTCTTCTGTGTCTAGATCATTAAGTTTACAGATTGGTTGGTGATTTGAGATCTTTCTTCTTTTTAAAAAAAACTTTATTATTAATTGAAGTATAATTAACTCAGAGTGTTATATGTGTTCAAGGGTGTGATTCAACAATTATGTGCTTTACTCAGTGCTCACCTCATCACTATAATAGTTTTCCTAATCCCCTTCACTTATTTCACACACACCCCACATCCCTACTGGCAACTATCAACTGTACTCCATACTTGTTGTACTCCCTAACCCTAACCCTACTCCTACCCCTACCCCTACCACTAAAACTAACCCTAAACCCTACCCCTACCCCTACCCCTACCCCTAACCCTAACCCTAACCCTAACCTCATCACTAAAATAGTTCTCCTAATCCCCTTCACTTATTTCACACACACCCCACCTCCCTACTGGCAACTATCAGCTGTACTCCATACTTGTTGTACTACCTAACCCTAACCCTAACCCTAAGTATGAGTCTGTTCTTCTGTTTCTTTTTCTCCTTTGTTTTGTTTCTTAAATTCCAAATAGTGTTTGTCTTTCTCCAACTCGTTTCACTTAGCATTATACCCTCTAGATCAATCCATGTTGTGCAAATGGCAAGATTTTTTTCTTGACTGCATTTATGTATTTTTATATATATAGTACTTATTGACAATTTGTATGTCTTCTTTGAAAAAAATGCCTATTTGGATCTTCTTTATCCTTTCATCTATGGATGGACACTTGAGTTGCTTCCATATCTTGGCTATTGTACATAATGCTGCAATAAACATGGGGGTACATGTATTTTCTCAAAATGGTGTTTTCATTTCCTTGAATAAATACCCAGTTGTGAAATTACTGGATCATATGGTAATTCTATTTTTAATTTTTTGAGAAACCTCTATACCGTTTTCCACAGTGTTTGCACCAGTGTGCATTCCATCAACAGTGCATAAGGGTTCCTTTTTCTCCACATCCTCTCCAACACTTGCTATTTCTTTTGATTTTAGCCATTCTGAGGGGTGTAAGATGACATCTCATTGTGGTTTTGATTTGCATTTGCCTGATGTTGAGTGATGTTGACCATCTTTTCATGTACCTGTTGGCCATCTGCTTGTAGTCTTTAGAAAATGTCTCTCATGTCCCCTGTCCATTAAAAAAAAAATTTTTTTTTGAGAGAGAGAGCAATTGGGGAGGGGCAGAGAGAGAGGGGAACAGAGACTCTGAAGCCAACTCTGCGCTGACAGCAGCCAGCCCAATGTGGGGCTCAAATCTGAGGGGGTTCATGACCTGAGCAAAAGTCAGAAACTCAACCTATTGAGCCACCCAGATGCCCTGTTCTCTGCAATTTTTAAATTGGATTATTTAGTTTTTTGGTCTGGAGGTGTATACATTCTTGTATATTTTGGATATTAACCCCTTATTCAATGTATCATTTGCAATCATCTTCTCCCATCAGTAGGTGGTCTTTTTGTTTTATTGATGGTTTCTTTCACTGTCCAAAAGCCTTTTATTTTTATGTGGTCCCTATTGTTTAATTTCACTTTGTTTCCCTTGCCACAGGAGACCTACCCAGAAATTTGTTTCTATGGCTGATGTCAGAGAGATTACTGTCTATATTTTCTTCTAGGAACTTTATGGTCTCAATTCTCACATTTAGGTCTTCAATCCATTTTGAGTTTATTTTTGTGTGTGTGTGGTGTGAGAAAGTGGTTCAGTTTCATTCTCTTGTATGTGGCTTCCCCTTTCCCAGCACCATTTATTGAAAAGACTGTCTTTTTCCCATTGGATATTTTTGCCTCCTCTGTTGTAGATTAATTGACCATGGAGGTGTCAGTTTATTTCTAAATGCGTTCTTCATTTTTAGTGTAAGCATTTGTAGCCATAAATTTCCCCCTTAGCACTGTTTCCACCTTCAGTCTGTAAGTTTTTGCCTTATATATTTCAAGGACATGTTATCAGGTATATAAATGTTTATAATTATGCTATACTCTTTTATTGAAATACGTATTAATATGCAGTGTTCTTTGTCTTTTGTAACTGTTTTACTTAAAGTATGTTTTGGGGCACATGGTTGGCTCAGTCAGTTAGATGTCCAACTCTGGATTTCATATCAGGTCATGATCTCAGTTTGTGGGTTTGAGCCCCATGTCAGGCTTCGTGCTGACAATGTGAATCCTGCTTGAGACTCTTTCTCCCTCTTTCTCTGCCTTTTCCTCACTCATTCACACACACACTCTCTCAAAATAAATAAATAAAATTAAAAAGTTTTTTAATAAAGTGATTCATATTTCATTTCCTATGATACTTACCCTGGAGTGGCATTGCTGGATCATGTGGTAGTTCTACTTAAAATTTTTTTCATGAATTCCATACTGTTTTCCATATCACCAGCCATGGCCAAGGGTTACCTTTTCTCCACATACTCATGAGCATTTGTTCCTGGTCTTTTTTATAATATCCATCCTAACAGGTGTGAGATGACATCTCATTGGGTTTTAGATTGACATTTTCCTGATGATTGGTGATATCAAGTACCTTTTCATGCACCTATTGACAATTTGTATGTCTTCTTTGAAAAATGTCTATTCAGGTCTGCTATTTGTGAATTTTGTGAATTGCTTTTATATTCTTGATTTCTATGTGTTACTTATATATTTTGGATATTAACCTTTTATCAGATAATGGGTGGCAAATTTTTCTCCCATTCTGTAGATTGCCTCTACATTTTATTGCTGGTTTCCTTTGCTGTGTAGAAGCTTTTCAGTTGATGTAGTCCCACTTGTTTACTTTAGCTTTCGTGCCCTGTGTTTTTTGATGTCATATCCCCACAATCATTGCTAATACCAATGACATGGACATTTTTCCCTATTTTTTTCCATAGGAGTTTTATAGTTTCACTTCTTACATGAAAGTCTTTAATCCATTCAGGTTAATTTTTGTCAGTCATGTATGATATAAATGCAGTGTCATTCATTTGCATGCAGATATCCAATTTCCCATCACCATTTACTGAAGAGCCTATTCATTCCCCGTTGTGTTTCCCATTGTGGTACCCTTGACAAAAGTAAGTTTATCATATATGGGGGTTTATTTCTGGGCTCTGTGTTGTGTTCCATTGCTCTATGCGCCTGATTTTATGCCAATACTCTTTTGATTGCTACAGCTTTGTTACGTAGTTTGAAATCAGGAACTGTGATGCTCCCAGATGTGTTGTTCTTTCTCAACATTATTTTGGCTATTCAGGGTCTTTTGTGCTTCCGTATGAATTTGGGGATAGTGTTTTCTGTTGCTTTGAAAGCTACCATTGCAATTTTGTTTGGGACTGCATTGAATCTGGAGGTCACTTTGACACTATGGATAATTTAACAGTATTAATCCTTCCAATACATGAACATTGGGTATCTTTTCATTTATTTGTCTCTTAAATGTTTTTCATCAGTCTTCTGGTTTGTTGTGTGTGCATGTCTTTCAATGGTGAAATATATTACTAAGTATTTATTGTTTTTTGATGCTACTGTAAATGGTTTGCTTTTTGAATTTCTCTTACATATTTTGTTGTTAGAATATAGACATAACTTATTCTTATATATTGATTTCAAATCCCAAAACTTCTCTGAATCTGTTATTAGTACTAACATTTTTTGTTGGGAGACTTTAGGATCGTCTATATATACGATTATATCAAAGTCCTGATATGAAAACAATCTAAAATGGAATATTAGTCAGCCATGTAAAAGAACAAAATCTTGTCATTTGCAACATGGAGGGAATCTGAGGACACCATGCTAAGTAAAATAAGTTAGACAGCAAAATATGAATACCACATGATCTCACTTACATGTGGAACCTAAAGAAAGCAACAACAACAACAACAAACAACACGCCTCAAAAAAGAAACAAAACATTGTGCTCATGAATACAGTGAATAGATCTGTGGTTGCCAGAGGTGGGGGTTAAAGGGTGAGTGAAACAGGTGAAGACGATCAAAAGGTACAAATTTCCAGTTATAAAAGAAACTGAGGGGATGTCATGTACAGCATGGTGACTGTAGTTAACAATACTGCATTGTATATTTGAACGTTGCTAGGAGAGTAAATCTTGAAAGAAAAAACTTATACCATCTGCAAAACAGAGACAATTTCACTTCTTCTTTTCCAGTTTGGATGCCTTTTATTTCTTCTCCTCACTTACGTGCTTTGGTTAGGACTTCTGGTATGATGTTGAATAGAAGCAGTGAGTGTGAGTATCCTTGTCTTTTTTGTGATCTTGGGGCAAAGATCTTTGGTTTTCACCATTGAGATGATGCTAGCTGTGGGCTTGGAGTTATGGCCTTTATTATGTCAAGGTACATTCCTTCTATATTCAAGTCACTGAGACTTTCCATCACCCCAGGCATAAACTCCACTTGATGGTATATGTTCCTTTTAAAAGCTTTTTGAATTTGTATTTCTGGCATTTTGTTGAGGATTTTGGCATCTTTATTCATCTGTTGTATTGACTATAATTTTCTTTTCTTGTAGTGTCTTTGTCCGGCTTTGCTACCAGGGTAAAGTTGGCTTTATTAAATGAGTTTGGAAGTATTTCTTCCTCTTTAATATTTTAGAAGAGTTTGAGAAAGATTGGTATTAATTCTTCTTTATGTTTGATAGAATTCACCAGTGAGGCCACCTGGGGACTTTCCTGTATTGCGAGATTTTTTTATTCTTTATTCAATCTCCTACTAGTAATTAATTGGTCTATTCAGATTCTCTCTCTCTTTTTTTTTTCATGATTCAGTCTTTCTGACTTCTATGTTTTAGTATTTCTAGGTGACCTAATTTGTTGCCATATATTGTCATAGTAGAGTCTTATGATCCTGTGTACTTTTGTGGAATCAGTTCTGTATTTTTGTTTACAATTTTATTTATTTGAATCACCTCCATTTTTTTTTCAGTGTAGCTAACGGTTTGTCAATTTTGTTTATCTTCTCAAAAAACTAACTCTTCATTTCACTGACCTTTTCTAATGTGATTTTGGTTGCTATTTCATTTATTTCCATTCGGATATTTGTTATTTTCATCCTTCTACTAACTTTGGCTTAGTTTGTTCTTCTTCTAGTTCCTTGAGGTGTATTTTTAGGTTGTTTATTTGTGATATTTCTTTTTTTGAACTTATTTTTAATGTTTTATTTCTTTCTGAGAGAGAGAGACAGCGGGAGCAGGGGTGGGTCAGAGAGAGGGAGACACAGAATCCGAAACAGGCTCCAGGCTCTGAGCTGGCTGTCAGCACAGAGCCCGACACAGGGCTCGAACCCACAAACCATGAGATCATGACATGAGCCGAAATCAGACGCTTAACTGACTGAGCCACCCAGACAACCCTATTTGTGATATTTCTTAACATGGACATTTATTACTATAAGCTTGTCTCTTAAGTGCTAATTTTGCTATATCTCATGAAATTTGATATGTTCTCTTTCCATTTTTGTTTATTTCAAGATATTTTTTAATTTCTTTTTTGATTTTGATTTGACCCATGGTTGTTCAGATATGTGTTAATATTTGTTACTTTTCCAGTTTTGTAACTGCTACTGATTTCTGGTATTATACTATTGTGTTTGGAAAAGATACTGATATGATTTCAATGTTCTTAAATATGTCAAGACTCCTTTCATGATCTACAATATAAACTATCCAGAATAATGTTCTGTGTGCAGTTGGGAAGAATGTGTATTCTGCTTCTGTTAAATTGAATATTCTGTATGTGTCTGTTAGAGCCGAGTTCAAATATAATATTTCCTTATGATTTTATGTCTGAATCATCTATCTATTTTTGAAAGTGGAATATTGAAGTCCCACTATTTTTTCATTGTTGTCTATTTTTACCTTCAGGTCTGTTCATGATTGCTTAATATATGCAGGTGATCTGCTGTTGGGTGCATACATATTTACAACTATTATCTCCTCCTGGTGAATTGATCCCTTTTGTCATTATATAATGACCCTTCTTTGTTTATATCTTTTGTGTGATCTTAGTTATTCCTACACTCTTTTGCTCTCCACTTGCATGGAATACTTTATCTATCCCTTTACTCCGAGTCTATGAGTATACTTTTTTTTTACTTTTTTAACATTTATTCATTTTTGAGAGAGAGATAGAGTGTGAGTGGGGGAGAGGCAGAGAGAAAGGGAGACAGAATCCGAAGCAGTCTCCAGACTCTGAGCTGTCAGCACAGAGCCTGACATGGGGCTCAAACTCACAAGTGGTGAGATCATGACCTGAGCCAAAGTCGAATGCTTAACCAACTGAGCCACCCAGGTGCCCCTATGAGTGTCCTTAAAACTAAAGTGAGTCACTTGTAGGCAGCAGGCTTTTGTCAATCTTCTTAGTCACTCTATATCTTTTGATTGGAGAATTGAGCCCTTTCACACTTAGAATCAATGTTGTTAGGTAAGAATCTACTATTTTCTTAGTTGTTTTCTGTAGTTCCTTCGTTGCTTTCTTCCTCCCTTTCTACCTTCCATTGTGAATCGATGATGTTTTGTAGTACGATGCTCTGGTTCTTTTCTCTCTGTCTCACGTGGTATCTACTATAGGTTTCTGCTCTGTGGTTACCATGAGGCTTTCATACTCCATCCTGCAGTCTTCACATTCTGTCTTAAGCTGATATCAATTTAACTTCATTGCATTAAAAAACCTCTACACATTTACTCCTCCACCCACATTTTATGTTGTTGATGTAACAATTTACATGGTTTGCTATGGTGTACTCATTAATCAAGTATTGTAGCTATAGTTATTTTTAACAGTTTTGTCTTCTAACCTTTGTAGTAGAGTTAAAATGATTTACACTCCACCATACAGTACTAGAGTATTGTGACTTTGAGTATATATTTCCTTTTACCATTGAATTCACACTTCTATACATTATCATGTCATTAGTTAGTGTCTTTTCCTCTATGTTTGAAGATATCCATTTAGCATTTCTTGTAAGGCAAGTCTAGTGGAGATCAACACCCTTCATTTCTGAAAGACAGTTTTCCTGGGGAAAATATTCTTGTTTAGCAATTTTTACTTTGAGCACTTTCAATATAGCAAACCTGCTCTCATGGCCTGTAAAGTTTCTGTGTTAATATCTTCAATCTTGCTGAGCTTCCTTAAAATAAGTATTTTGAATTCCTTTTCAGGTAACTCACAGATCTCCATCCCTTTGGGATCAGATGCTGGAAAATGATTGTGTTCCTTTGGTGGTGTCCTACTCCCTGGTTTTTAGTGTTTTGGGGCTTTGTGTCATGCATTGCAGGAGTAGTCATGTCTTCCAGCCTTTTCNAACTTAAGTTCTTTCCATGTTTTAGCTACAGTGGGAAAAACTTTCAAGAGAAAGTGGTGCAAGAACACAGTCTAGGTGGATGCAGCCTTGCAGACTCCATCAGCTGAGATCAACGTCTACAAAGACTAAGTGGGGTCCTTGGTTGGCAAAGCTGTCACCTGTCTGTAATGGCAGTGGAAACTGGGGCTGTTGGGGTCCTCAGTAGAAGGTTGCTAGGGTCCTCTCCTCTTCTTGTCTGTGGGGAGAAATTGTAGTCAAGGGGATTCCTCCCAGTACCAGGTCTGGTGTGCTGGCACTCAGAGTGCAATGGAGCTGGAGTCTCCATTTTTCTGTGGCAATGGCACCAGGGTCTGAAGTCTGGGCATGGGCAGATCACCCAGAGAACCAGATATTCTGTGGCTTTCAGCAGTGCCTCAAGATCTAGGGAGGGAGCAGGACACAGCAGTGGCAGGGGCCCAGGACTAACAGGGTATGGCAGTGCCTGGGATTCAGAGGACATGGCCCAGAAAGGCATACCTCAGTGATGGGGGGTAAAAGCCTCACTAGATCCCATAGGTGGGACACACAACATTAGCACTATGACCTCAGTGACGGTGGTCAAAGCTGTGACCCAAGACCCAGTAAGCAGGAGACAGCACAGTAGCAACATTACCATAGTGATGGTGGGTCAAAGCCCCTATAAGGTGCACAGAGCACCTATATAGGTCAATGCTTCCATTCAGGACTCAGCGGGGAGGGATGTAGAATAGCAGCTGCATGGCCCTAGTATTTGTAGGTCAAACCTCCAATTCTAGAGCAAGGGGTGGAGCACAGTGCAGCTGCATCTCTAGTCCTTGTAGATGGTGAGGTTTTGTGATGTCCTAATCCTAGAAATTGGAGCACAGTAGGGACTTGGACACTGGGGGCAGGTCTCGCCGCAATGAGAGTTCCAGTGCTGGGAAGGAGATGAAGTGGCAGGGACTCCGGGCATCTCTATCAGCTGTGTTCAGCAATTGTCAAGATGTGGGGGTTCTTGGCAGCAAAAGATGCAGATGTACAAGGGAACAGGATGGCTACACTCCTCATGTTCTCTTCTCCCTGCAGGTGAAATCCTTCAGGAGGCATTTTCCTTGGTACTGAGCTGCTCCAGACTGAAATATGGAGTGACACAGGAAAAAATACTCCCTGTGCTTTTCTGTGAATCTATCTTTGATTTTTGTGCTGCACAGGGTTCCTCTCTTTCCTTTTGATAGTCCAGGGTTTTCCCAGAGCCATTGTCTTCAATTTGTGGTTATTTATTTATTTTTTGCATTGATGTTTTTTATAGAAGTAAGGATGGGGATGTCTGTGTGGCTCAGTCAGTTAAGCACCTGACTTCAGCTCAGGTTGTGATCTCCAAGATTCGTGAATTTGAGCACCGTGTCAGACTCTGTGCTAAGAGCTCAAGCCTGGAGCCTACTTGGGATTCTGTGTCTCCCTCTGTCCCTGTCCCTTCTCTGCTTGTGGTCTGTCTGTGTGTATCTCTCTCTCTCTCAAAAATAAAATAAAATAAAATAAAATAAAATAAAATAAAATAAAATAAAATAAAATAAAATAAAACATTATAGAAACAAGAGTGTACCCTATTTATTTGCTTATTGTCATATTTTTACATTTTAATTTTTTGCTTTTGTTGTTTTTCTGGAGAAGCAAGCATTGGGAGCTCCAAGTCTCCATCTCTTAACTTCAGCTTGATTGCTTTAACGTGAGTAGGTTTGCCATCTGTTCTTTCTCAAAGATTGATTTTTTCCTTTCAATGGGTTGTACTTTCCTGTTTCTTTGTACGCCTGTGGTTTTTTTGTTTTGTTTTGTTTTGTTTTGTTTTTGATAACTGGACATTTGAATTTATATGGTAACTATAGAAATCAGACTCTTTCCTTCCCCAGAGTTTGTGGACTTTTATGGTTATTGTTTTTTGCCTTTGTTTTTTGGTCTTCCTGTTGTGTAGAGTGTGTCTGTGCAAGGAATTAACCTAAGATGTAAATTTAGGAACCTCCCAGATCAGGGAGAGGCCAAGAAATCAGGGCAACATGGATTTTCTCTTCTTCTCTCCTCAACATACAGCTAAATCAAAATCAAATCATTTTGTACACCTAGAAAATTGATCTAAGGATTAACACAACAATCTGCATAACTTGAGCCAGAGAACTCTGTAGGTACATGGCATGGAGAGGTGAACCGGAGGAGAGAGAAGCCACAGAAGGTAGGGAATGGTATTTGTGGAGAGAGGACAGAGAAAGGGGCAAGTGTAAAGGTAAGGCACTCTCTCCAAAAGTAGCTGGAGAAAAATAGAAAAAGTGGAAACACTCACAGTTGCCTGAACAAGAAAGCGAGAAAGGAGAAAGGAGAGGGTTTCAGCATCGTTTGAACTCTATAAATAGGACAGAACAGCACCAGAAATTATGCAGCCCAATACCTGGCAGTACTCTGGTGGGCAGGGTGAATCCCCAGGATCTGGCATTGAGATCTGAGTGGGGGTCCCCAGGCCACATGAGAAGTGGTTCCCCTGCTACCCTGCTAGGAGGGCATTTAGTAGAGGCTGTACAACTTAGAGGCAGAGAAGGTCGCCTGGGTGGCTCAGTCAGTTAAGCGTCCAACTTCGGCTCAGGTCATGATCTCACAGTTCATGGATTCGAGCCCCACATCGGGCTCTGTGCTGACAGCTAGCTCAGAGCCTGGAGCCTGCTTCAGATTCTGTATCTCCCTCTCTCTCTGACCCTTCCCTGCTCATGCTGTCTCTCTCTCTCTCTCTCAGAAATAAATAAAACATTTAAAAAAAATTTTTAAAAACCCAACTTAGAGGCAGAGATACCAAAAGACCCCAAAGAACACAATTGCTGGTATTGGAACAAAAACACCAAGGTACAGTGAAACCTAACGCAGGTTGTGTGTTGTGATTTACCATAATCCCTGAAATGCTGCCACTATGAGATCACATGAAATTATTATGGAGCAAGCCGGCATCCAGTCATAACCTCTGAGTCTCTATAGCAGTGCGGTCATAGGAATGTTCCCAAGGGGCAAGCCAGCATCAGGCCATTGCTCCACAAGACCCTCCCCTAGAGGGCAGGAACAGTTCCAAGCTGCAGGGCCCTCAAAAGAGAGGGGTTTGGAAACAGAGCCCCTTTGAGCTAAAATTAGGGAGCGAGGTGTTGCCTGGCACACTGATGGCTTGAACATGGACAGTGTAGAAACAGGGAGTAGATAGAAGCCAGAGACAATGGAGGGGTGCTTGATTCCCTGTGTGGTGGAGCACAGAGTTCTGATGCTAGAGACTGGGAAATTGGGTGACCCCATTTTCACCTCTCCCATGATGCGCACACATGTGCTGCACACTCACCACACCAACCCACCCCAATAAGCTAAGCAACGACACCTAGTGGAGAAGAAAGCTGTTACACCAAGCCCTGTCCAACTGCACCAGCCAAGCCCCAGAGAATGACCACAAGTCTCTCCGCCTGCTTAGTGTACAGACTATAAAGTGCTTCATAGTTTGATTTCTAGGGGAAATTGGATGTAATTTCATTCAGATTTCATTCTCTTCTCTGGTCCATCTATTTCTTCTTTTTGTTGTTGTTGTGTTTTCCTTTATTTTCTCTTCTTTTTTCTTTTCTTTGTTTTATTCATGTATACAGAGAGAGAAAAAAATTATTTTTATTTTCTGTTTTTATATAAAGTTATTTAAAATTTATTTACTATATATTTGGGGGGAAATTTATTTTTTATTCTATTTTACCTTCTCCAATTTATTCTATTCTATTTTATTGTATTTTAATTTTCTTAATTTTTAAGGTTTTTTTCTTTTATTTCCTTTCCCATTTATCTCTATTCAATCAAGCTTCTTTCAACAACCACACCAAAACATTCCTAGGATCTAGCTTCCTTTATTTTATTTTTTATGTTGTTTTTAATTTTTTTAATTTTCTTTATTTATTTTATTAATTCTTTGTCTTCCTCCAAAATGACAAAATGAAGGAATTCACCCAAAAGGAAGAACAGGAAGAAATGACAGCCAAGGTCTTAACACAGATAAAAGCAAGATGTCTGAACTAGAATTTAGAATCACAATAATAAGAATACTAGCTGGGGTTGAAAAAAGGATAGAATCCCTTTCTGCAGAGATAAAAGAAGTAAATTCTAGTCAGGACGAAATTAAAAACACTATAACTGAGATGCAATCTCATATTGATGCCATGGCAACAAGGATGGATGAAGCAGAGCAGTGAATCAATGGTATGGAAGACAAAATTATGGAAAATAATGAAGCAGAACAAAAAGGGAGACTAAGGTAAAAGAGCATGATATAAGAATTAGAGTACTCAGAGGTGCCAGGGTGGCTCAATCAGTTGAGCGTCTGACTTCGGCTCAGGTCATGATCTCCCAGTTCAGGAATTTGAGCCCTGTGTCAGGCTCCCCAGGGCCAGAAGCCTGTTTCAGATTCTGTGTCTCCCTCTCTCTGTCTGCCCCTCTCCCACTAGTGCTGTCTCTCTCTCTCTCTCAAAATTAAATAAACATTAAATATTTTAAAAAATAGGGGCACCTGGGTGGCTCAGTCAGTTGAGCGTCCAAGTTCAGTTCAGGTCATGATCTCCGTCTGTGAGCTCAAGGCCTGCATCAGGCTCTGCGCTGACAGCTTGGAACATGGAACCTGCTTAAGATTCTGTGTCTCCCTCTCTCTCTGCCCCTCCCCCACTCATACTCTGTCTCTGTCTCTCTCTCAAATTAAATAAACATTTAAATTTTTTAATTTAAAAATATATTTAAAAAAAGATTTATAGTACTGAGTGACTCACTAAAAAGTAATAACATCTGAATCATAAGAGCCCCAGAAAATGAAAGATGGAAAGAGGGGTAGAAGGTTTATGGAAGCAAATCATAGTGGAAAACTTTTCTAACCAGGGAAAAGACACAGACATCAAAATCCAAGAAGCACAGAGGATTCCTATTAGCCTCAACAAAAACTGACCGTCAACAAGGCATATCGTAGTCAAAATACACAGACAAGAAAAGAATTATGAAAGTAGCAAGGGAATAAAAGTCCTTAACCTATAAGGGAAGACAGATTAGGTTCCCAACAGACCTATGCACAGAAACTTGGAAGGCAAGAAAGAAGTGACAAGATATATTCAACGTGCTGACTGGGAAAAATATGCAGCCAAGAATTCTTTATTCAGCAACTATGTCATTCAACATGGAAGAATAAGTAAAGAGTTTCCCAGACAAACAAAACTAAATGAGTTTGTAACCACTAAATCAGTGTTGCAAGAAATTCTAAGGCGGACTCTCTGTGAGGAGTAAAGACAAAACAAACGAACAAAAAGACCAAAATCAGCAAAGATTAGAAAGGACCAGAGAACACCACCACTCTAAATATCAGTGGACTAAACATTCCAATCAAAATACATAAAGTAACAGAATGGATAAGAAACAAGATTCGTCTATATGCTGTCTACAAGAGACCCATTTTAGACCTAAAGACACCTTTAGATTGAAAGAGATGGAGAACTATCTATCATGCTAATGATAGCCAAAGAAAGCCAGAGTAGCCATACTTATATCAGACCATTTAGATTTTAAAATAAACACTGTAGGGGCGCCTGGGTGGCTTAGTCGGCAAAGCGTCCGACTTTCATTTAGGTCATGATCTCGCAGTTCGTGGGTTCGACCCCGCGTCGGGCTTTGTGCTGACTGCCAGCTCAGGGCCTGGAGCCTGTTTCAGTCTGTGACTCCCTCTGTCTCTGACCCTCCCCTGCTCATGCTGTCTCTCTCTCTCCTAGAAATAAATAAAAATATTAAAAAGATAAAAAATAAAAAAATAAAATAAAATAAACACTGTAATAAAAGTTGAATAAGGGCATTATATCATAATTAAGCGATCTATCCACCAAGAAATCTAACACATGTAAACATTTATGCCCCCAATGTGGAAAAGCCAATTATATAAATCAATTAATCACAAACATACAAAAACTCACTGATAATAATACCATAATAGTAGGGGGCTTAACACCTCACTTAGAGTAATTGAGATGTCATCAAGGCAGAAAATCAGCATGGTAACAATGACTTTGAATGGCACACTGGACCAGATGGACTTAATGGATGTATTCAGAACATTTTATCCTAAAAGCAGCAGAATACTTCTCGAGTACACATGGAACATTCTTCAGAATAGATCACATACTGGGTCACAAACTCAAAAAGACTGAGAAACTATCTTGCATATTTTCAGACCACAATGCTATGAAACTCGAAATCAAGCACAAGAAAAAATTTGGAAAGACAATGAATACTTGGAGATTAAAGAATATCTTACTAAGGAATGAATGGGTTAACGAGGAAATTAAAAAGTACAGGAAGGGAATGAAAATGATAACACAACAGCCCAAAACCTCTGGAATACAGCAAAGGTGGTCATAAGAGGGAAGTATATAGCAATACGGGCCTTCCTTAAGAAGGAAGAAAGATCTCGGATACACAATCTAACCTTACACACTAATGAGCTGGAAAAAGAACAGCAAATAAAACCCAAAAACAGCAGAAGACAGGAACTATTAAAGAGTAAAATGGAAATCAATGCTATCAAAAAAACAATAACAACAACAGTAGAACAGATCAAAGAAACCAGGAGATGGTTCTTTGAACGAATTAACAAATTCACAAATCCCTAGCCAGAATGATCAATAAGAAACAGGAAAAGACCCAAGTAAATAAAATCAAGAATGAAAAGAGGAGAGATTTCAACCAACATTGCAGAAATACAAACAATAATAAGATAATACTATGAGCAATTATATGCCAATAAATTGGGCGATGTGGAAGAAATGGATAAATTCCTAGAAACACATAAGCTACCAAAACTGAAACAGAAAGAAATAGAACTTTTAAACAGACCCATAACCAGTAAAGAAAATGAATTAGTAATTTTAAAACTACTAAAAACAAGAGTCCACGGCCAGATGACTTTCCAGGGGCAATACTAGCAAACATTTAAGGAAGAGTTAGTTCCTATTCTTTTGAAGCTATTCAAAAAAAAAAAAAGAAAGAAAGAAAGAAAGAAAACTTCCAAACTCATTCTATGAGGCCAGCATTACCTTGACACCAAAACCAGACAAAGATCCCACTAAAAAGGCGAACTACAGACCAATTTTCCTGATGAAAATACATGCAAAAATTCTCAAAAAGATACTAGCCAACTGGATTCAACAATGTATTAAAAGAATTATTCACCATGATCAAGTGGGATTTATACCTGGAATGCAGGACTGGTTCAATGTCTACAAATCAATCAATGTGGTACATCACATTAATAAATGAAAGAACAAAAACCACATGATCCTCTTAATAGACACAGAGAAAGCATTTGACAAAATACAGCATTCTTTCATGATAAAAAACCCTCAAGAAACTAGAGATAGAAGGATCATACCCAAAGGTCACAAAAGCCATATATGAAAGACCCACGCTAATATCATCCTCAATGGGGAAAACTGAGAGCTTTCACCCTAAGGTCCGGAACACAACAGGGATGTCGACTCTCACCACTGTCATTCAACATAGTATTGGAAGTCCTAGTCTCAGCAATTAGAAAACACAAAGAAATAAAAGGCATCCAAACTGGCAAAGAGAAAGTCAAACTTTCACTCTTTGCAGATGACATGATACTCCATATGGAAAACCCAAAAGATTCCACCAAAATGGAATAGAACTGCTAGTTGCTATAACTGATTCATGAATTTAGCAAAGTCACAGGATATAAAATGAATTCACAGAAATTGGTTGCATTTCTATACACCAATAATGGAACAGCTGACCAGGAAATCAGGAATCGATCCCATTTATAATTGCACCAAAACCCATAAAATACCTAGGAATAAACATAACCAAAGAGGTGAAAAACCTATACCCTGAAAACTATAGAAAGTTTATGAAAGAAATTGAAAAGGACACAAAAATATGGAAAAATATTCCATGCTCCTGAACTGGAAGAACAAATATTGTTAAAACATCAATACTACCCAACACAGTCTACACAATCTACATATTCAATGCATTCTCTATCAAAATAACACCAGGATTCTTCACAGAGCTAGGATGAACAATCCTAAATTTGTATGGAACCAGAAAAGACCCCAAATGGCCAAAGCAACCCTGAAAAAGAAAACCAAAGCTGGAGGCATCATAATCCCGGACTTCAAGGCATACTACAAAGCTGTAATCATTAAGGCAGTATGGTACTGGCACAAAAACAGACACTTAGATCAATGGAACAGAATAGAGAACCCAGAAATAGACCCACAAATGTATGGGAAAAGAATACCCAATGGAATAAAGATGTCTCTTCAGCAAACGGTGCTGGGAATACTGGACAGCAACATGCTGAAAAATGAACATGGACCACTTTCTTACACCATACACAAAAAATAAATTCAAAACAGATGAAAGACCTAAATGTAAGAAAGGAAGCCATCAAAATCCTAGAGGAGAAAGCAGGCAACTTCTCACTCAATATGTCTTTGACCTCACTCGCAACAACTTCTCACTCAACATGTCTCCAGAGGTAAGGGAAACAAAAGCAAAAATGAACTATTGAGACCTCATCAAAATAAAAAGCTTTTGCATGGTGAAGGAAGCAATCAGCAAACTAAAAGGCAATTGACAGAATGGGAGAAGGTATTTGCAAATGACATATCAGATAAAGGGCTAGTATCCAAAATTTATAAAGAACTTATCAAACTGATCACCCAAAAAACAAATAATCCAGTGAAGAAATGGGCAAACTACTTGAATAGACACTTTTCCAAAGAAGACATCCAGATGGCACACAGCACATGAAAAAATGCTCAACATCACTCATCATCAGAGAAATAAAAATCAAAACCACAATGAGATACCACCTCACACCAGTCAGAATGGCTAAAACTAACAACTCAGGCAATGACAGATGATGGTGAGGATGTGGAGAAAGAGGAACCTTTTGCATTGCTGGTGGGAATGCAAAGTGGTGCAGCCACTCTGGAAAACAGTATGAAAGCTCCTCAAAAAATTAAAAGTAAAAATACCCTACAATCCAGCAATTGCACTACTAGTTATTTATCAAAAAGATACAGGTGTACTGTTTCAAAGGGGCACAAGCACCCCAATGTTTAGAGCAGCACTATCGACAATAGTCAAAGTATGGAGCGAGCCCAAATGTCCATCTATAGATGAATGAATAAAGAAGATGTGGTATATATATATATACAATGGAGTATTACTTGGCAATCAAAAAGAATGAAATCTTGCCATTTGCAATAATGTGAATGGAACTAGAATGTAGTATGCTGTATTCCACTCCTGAAATCATTATTGCACTATATGCTAGCTAACTTGGTTGTAAATTAGAAAACTAAAACTAAATAAATAAATAAAATAAAAAAATCAGAGAAGCTGGAAGAAAAAAGAACGTCTCGGATCATTTGTGAGCCTGCACCCTTCCCTGGGTACATGTAACTTGAATGTCCCTGTACTTGCAGTTGCTTTTCGATGTTCTAGTCCTTATATGCTTTCCTCCCAAAATGGAAAAAAGGGAAAACAAAGTGGGGGATAGCCCCCAGGTTGTTAAATATCCTCAAAGTTACTTCAACCAGAGGAGAAAGGGCTTGTCATATTGGTGGTGGGAATTGCAAACATGGTTGCTTACATCTTTGCTGCATCCCCTTACCCAAAAGCAGCAAGCAACCATCAGAACACTTATTCTGATGTTTGGAGGACACTGTCCTAATGACTCACCTTGGCTTCTACATGCTGTGTTCAAATTGCTGTAGGAATCACTCCGGGTATTTGTAACAGGCCAGGAGGTCAGGGGATGATAGCCTCATCTATGGTGTCAGGCTGAAAATGACTGAAATCAACTGTAATTTACCATCCAAGCCTTCCCTCTGCAAGTTGCAAGCCTTCAATAAACTCTAGCTTTCTGAAATAGTTCTATCAAACAGTTCCATCAGTGCACCTGTTGTCCAGGCGGAGATGCGGATTACTGATGCCTCCTGTCCACCATCTGCCCTGACACCACTTCTTCACAGTCAGTCAGTGTGACTTAGAGATTCTAGTGAATTTAACATGTATCTCATTACGGGTTTTTTATCACAGCTTTACTAAGATCTGACTCATATACCAATCACTGATTTAAGTGCACAATTGAGTCGTTTTAGTATATTCACAGAGTTGTGCAGCTATCACAACAACCAATTTTAGAACATTTTCATCACCCCTAAAAGAAACCTTGTACTCATTAGCAGCCACCCCCCTTTTCTCCTATCTCCTTTCCCTCAGTCCTAGGCAACCACGAATCTACTTTCTGTCTCTGTAGATTTGCCTATTATAGACATTTATTAATACTGGATTCATACAACACATGGTCCTTTGTGACTGAGTTCTTCCACACAGCATGTTGTCAGGTGCATTCATGCTGTTATCATGGTGATAATCTGCATTTCCCTCAGTGAAGAAGATAAACCACATTTCCATATCCAAGTTTATTAGATTTCTTCTCTGTAACTTTCCCATTCCTCCACTTTCCCATGCTCACAGTGTTACTGGCCACTTATGGAACGGACTCCTGTATCTCGAAATGTTCCCTTGCCTTCTGGCTTCCATTTGAGTGTGGCAAATGGGAAGCGTTAGGTCATCTATTCACTAAGTAGTCTGTGTTGTGCTCACTGATCTCAGCAGTGTTGACATATTCTGTGTACTAGTCCTTGGTGCTAACATGTGTGGCCAATAAATTCTCCTAATGTGTGGTTTGTTTTATCAGTTTCTTTAATGATGTCTTTTGATGAACAGTGTTATTAGTTTTAAGCTAATAACATATAGGAAGTTTTTCTCTATTGCAAATGTCTTCTGTGTTCTTTTTAACAAATTCTTTCATATCATAGTCATAAAGGTATTTTCTGTAATTTATTTTCTGAAATATATAGATTTTAATTTGTTTTTGCACGTGTATGCTGTGAAGAAATGTTCTAATTCATTTTTTCCTTCATGAATAGTCAATAGTCAATTCACTTTTAGTTGAATTATTTTGTATATTTATCTCTTTCTTCATTGTGTGACAATTTTGTGCTGATTATCCCAGCTCTATACTTCGTGTTTCATTAGATAAAGTAAAGCCATAAATTTTGTGTTCTGGCATTGAGAGTGTCTTTGCAACTTTTTAAGTTTGAGAAGTACTTTCCCAAGTATCACAAAAAAGTGTGACCTCAGCTGGGAACGTGTATGTCAGGTGACTAGATATTTTGCTGCTCTGGGCATGTTCCTGAATGATGGTGAAGTACCATGAGTATTGATTTTGGGGTTAATACAATTTTTAGCAAATAGGCAGATTTGCAAATATAGAAACTGTGAATGATGATGATTAACCTAAATGAGTTCTTTGGCCAAAGTAGTTATGTCCCTGATGGATACCAAGGGGCTGACCATGAGGGAGGTGGGGGCTGCTATGATGTTCCATGGCTGGCATGGTCAGATTGTCAATAAATTAAAATTCCAATAGATAAAGCAAACCTCAAAATATAAAAACTTCAAAAGGTTTAAATTCTTTAATTTTTATTTTATTTTACTTATTTTTTGAGAGGGAAAGAGAGATTGGATACAAGTCATGTAGGGCAGAGAGAGTGTGAGAGAGATTCCCAAGAGAGGCAGAGGGAGAGATAGAAAGAGAAGCAGAGCTCACCCAAAGTGGGCTAAAGCTCATCTGAAGCAGGGCTCGAACCCACCCAATGTGGGACTCAAACACATGAACCATATGATCATGACCCAAGCCGAAGTCAGATGCTTAATGACTGAGCCACCCAGGTGCCCTCCAAGGATTTAAATTCTTAAAAATCCCAACCTACATTGGCTGTGTTAGAGTTCTTAAATGAGTTTATTTTTTTCTTGTATCACTCCCTGAGAAGAATTCTCTCAGCTTACTGACTGTGGAAATTATTTACACTCTCAGGATTAGAGTAGACCTTAGGTTTAATATTTCATAACAGGGATATTGTTCATGGTTGTTCCAGAGCCTAGTTCCAGTATTTAGCCCTTTTTCATGGAGTACCTCATTCCTGTCTCCTAACATGTCTGCCAAACTTGGTTGCTGTTCTCTGTATCTTCTCAGAGGCCAATCTGCTCAGGAAAATCAGAACCAAAGGAGAGAAAGAAGGAGTAAAAAAGAGCAAAAAAGTTACCATGTAGTGGAGAGTAAGAGGGACATAGAGGGATTCATGTAGAGGGTGTACTTCCTGAAATCCCTGACTCTGGCACATTGTCTCTCTCCCCTCCACACACACACCCCTGGGCCCACATCCCCCTACTTTCCACATACAGGCAGAGATCTCTGTAAAGTCTGTGCAGCATTGCACTGCCCTGGCTCAGGACCTGGTGGAGCAAAACCTTCCAGCCATTGCCATCCACCATGGGATGCCTCAGGGGGAGAGGTGAGTCAGAGATGGTAAGATGTTTTGTGTCTTTGAGGGGACATGAGTTACCTGAGAGGAAAGACTGTCAATATTTTTCTAACTTCTTGNTTCTTGATAGAAATAGTTTAAATATCTTCACGGGGCACCTGGGTGGCTCAGTCAGTTGAGCTCCGACTTCAGCTTAGGTCATGATCTCACCATTCGTGGGTTCAAGCCCCGCTCAGGCTCTTTGCTGACAACTAGCTCAGAGNCCTCCCCTGTTCGTGCTGTCTCTCTCTGACTCTCAAAAATAAAAATAAATAAATAAATAATAAATATCTTCAATGATGAATTCTTGTGGCTGCTAACCTATGTGGCTGAGGCATGGACATTGAGCAGGTGAACACTGCCATCAAACTACCCCCTGCCTGAGGAATCCCACACCTACCTTCATCCGGTAAGCTGCACACCTACATGGGCAACAGTGTCCCCTCCCATCCCCCTGATTTCCTATGCCTTCATACCTTACATCCTCATCTCTCCTTTTGGGTGTCTTCCTACTTTGGGGTCTTCCCAGTGCCACCCTCTGTCTACTTCCAGGAAGCCCGAGCAGGCCAGTTTGGCCACAAGGGCTTGGCCATCACATTTGTATCAGATGAAAATACTGCCAAGATCCTCAGTGACGTGCAGGGTCACACTGAGGTCAGTGGTAGTGAGCTACCTGATGAGATGGACATTTCCTCCTCCAGTGAGTATTGACCTCAAGAAACTGGTTCCTCCAACTCTTCACAGTCTCCTTGTTCCTCGGTGAGTTTGTCTTGAACCCTGTAGTGCAGGTAATGGTGCCTGATGCCTAATGGGTGCCTGACACGTTTATGTTTGGATCTTGTAGCATGTTGGGGTGTTTTGTTTATTTCTATGTGGGATCCCTTTCCTCTCTCAATCCATTATTTTTTTTGCACCCCCGTCTCTCCTCTGACCCCACACCCCACACAAACTCCTGCATATATAGGGGTCTTTGTTTCTGCCAATCTCACTTAGACTTACCATGCCTTATTGTAACTGTGCATCTTTTCTCTCCAGTTGCAGCCATGGGAGAGGATGCACCTATCATATTGAAAGGTAACTGCTAGAGTCCAGCTTCAGCCAGTCCGGGGTTTCCTGAAGGATGAACAGTGTCGACAAGAGAGTGATGAGAGAGCCCTGAGATTCTTTCTAATCACCAGGCAGGCATCTCTACTCACTCTGGGTTCTCAACTTTATTTATATGTGAAGGTACAGGGAACAAGAAAAGTGGCATTGCCTTAGTATACAATGTTTCCAGCACAGCCTTGAGAAAAACCTTTTACCAAGAAGCAAACAGAATTGTTACATAAAGGTCAATCTTTTATGAGTAAGGGTCATTAGCCTGTTTATAGCTCAAGGGAAGTATTGAGGAAAACAGGATCATATCGAGGAAAACAGGATCGGCAGGAGACACAATGTCTGCTCTTACAACCTCAAAAGAAGAAGATATTTTTAGCATTAGCCACAGGGCCCATAGTCCCACAACATCATCCATGCCCAGGAATAGCGTGTTACTCTATATGGGAATATTTTATTAATTGTTAAACGAAGGGCAGGATCTGACCTTTTGAAGTTATCAATTACTTAGTTCTAATCATGATTTCCAGGCTACTTCACATTAATGTCTCTCCATATCACAACAAGTCCCTAACCAGATGCAATCATCATACCAGGGATGAAACAAGGGGACAAGCCATTTCTGATCTCAATCAACAAAGCACTCCGGGGTACGGTGCTCAAGCAGAAATGATAAGAAAAGGGGCAGCTATCAGTCACCACCCGATTGCAGGAGACCTTGCAAGCCTGCCTTAACCTCACAAGGAGTATTCTCAACTAGTGAGTTCAGAATGGCTCCCAACAGGTAACAGTGTGTCCCTCTTCAGGAGATGACAGCAGGCATGGGGGTGAAGGAGGCACTACTGCCACCTGCCCCTGACAACTCCCAACCTTCACCCTATGGTTTCCCTCTTTCATGTCACCACCTGTTCTAAACACCCAACTCTTGTATTGTCAAAATTTTTTCAAACATTAAAATGAAAAATGCATGCATTGGTGGTATCTGTAAATTACTGAGTTTGGGGTCCGGTTATTTTAGAGCAGGATTCAGGGTTGGTATCTGTAAGGGCTTGGGAGTCACATACTGTGCTGTGGAGCCTGGGTCCAAGGGCAGTGAAGATGGTTTTCTTTTCCTGTAGTGTCTTTGTCTGCACTGAGGATCTTGGTAATGCTGGCAACATAGACAAGTCAGGAAGTGTTCCCCCCTTTTCAATTTTGGAAGACTTTGGGGAGAATGGTGTTTATTCTTCCTGAAATATTTGGTAGAATTCTCCAGTGAAGCCATCTGATCCAGGAAGTGTCTTTGTGTTTTGATTACTGATTCAATCTTCTTACTAGTTATGGGTCTTGTTAGGTTTCTCCATGATTAAGTCCTTGTAGGTTGTCTATTCTTACAAATTTGTCTATTTCATCTAGGTTCTCTGATTTCTTCATGTACACTTATTATTTCAGTGTGACTTTTCCTCCTTCATTAATTGTTGGTTTTTGATTGTTAAACTATTTTACTTCACAAAATGTGTAGTTTTTTAAAGTTATGCAATTAAGAGAAGTTTTTCAGAGGCGACTGGGTGGCTCAGTCCGTTGGACAGTCGACTTTGGCTCAGGTCACAATCTCACAGCTCGTGAGTTTGAGCCCCGCATCAGGCTCTGTGCTGACAGCTCAGAGCCAGGAGCCTGCTTTGAATTCTGTGTCTCCCTCTCTCTGCCCCTTCCCCACTCGTGCTCTGTTTCTCTCTGTCACAATAATAAATAAAGGATTTTAAAAAATTAAAAAAAGAGAAGTTTTTCACAGAATGTAAAAAGTAACTGAATATCCACGACCTATTAATAAAAATTGGTATTTTTACAGTTTATTCTTTCTAATTAATTTCCTTATTTTTGCAAGATGCTAGATGATTTAAAATTTCTTTTAAAAAATGTTTCAAAGTTGAATATAGTTGATACAAGATTACATTAATTTCATTACATTAGGTGTACAACACAGTGACTCACTTTCTGTCTACACCATCCTGTGCTCACCACAGTGTAGCTGCCATGTGTCACCACACAATGGTGTTACAGTATGCTGATGACATTCCCTGTGCTGTGCCTCTTTTTCCTATGACCTACTCCTTCCATTATTGGAGCCTGTGTCTCCCACTCCCTTCATCCATTTTTCCCAACCTCCCAACCCCCTTCCCTTTGGCAATCATCAGTTTGTTCTCTGTATTTATAGGTCTGATTCTTCTGTTTCTTTCTTTATTCATTTGTATTGTTTTTTTAGATTTCACATAGGAGTGAAATCATATGGTATTTGTCTTTCTCAGTCTGACTTATTTCACTTAGCATACACACTACCCTATTTGTCCATCCATGTTGTCACAAGTGGCAAGATCTCATCCCTTTTGTGGCTGCATAATATTCTCTCATGTGTATTTATGTATGTGTGTATATACCACACATCTTCCTTATCCATCTGTCTGTGGGGTGACACAGGTTGTATCAGTGTGGCTTTTGGAAAGAACCTCACACCTTCAACATCATCTGGGATGATGGCGCCCCCTGGTGTCCGAGCCCATGTCCAGGTGCTGGGAGCTAAAGGAGACCCTAGGAAGGGCCTGGCTGAGGAGAAAGGGCACCTGGGTCTTCTCTCCTTAGTCCTGTGGCCACACATCTGATGGAAGGTAATAGGACACCCACCCACTGCTCTGCTCTCAGGTGGATTCGGACTGAGAAGCCTGAGTGGGGTCTGGACTGGAAGTCAGACAGAGATGTCTGAGCAGAAGCCTGGGCATCAGTAGGGAGAGGAAGAAGTTTCTGAGCAGCGCTGGACTCCACAGGGGTGGGGCTCAGGGGTGAGGCAGGATTGCAGGAGAGGAGAGCTCAGGAGCTCTGTGCCATTGTTGAGGTTTCTATGTCCCTGTGCACCTCCTCCTCCAGCCCCTTAATGGTAATACAGGGAAAACTGGAAAGTAGAAACACTTCTTTGAACTCCTATTTCTATACATTTCAAAATTCGGTTAAACAAAACTTATTTCTTATTTGGAAATAGCATCTCAAAGTCTACATAGTACTCTACAGTGTAAACGTGCACACCAGGGCTATAGGACTAAGATGACAATTTCCCTAAAACTCCTGCCAGAAAGTGTAAAAGGGGTCTCTGTGGTTAAACCACAACCTAGTGCCCCAGAACTCTCTCCCAAGGCATGTGAGGCCCAATTGACACCTGATGTGAGTCCATTCCTCCCCTACAAGGGTCAAGAGTGAACCCACCCACTTCATTTAACACCCAGTCTATCCCAGGGATTGCTCCCGATTATCTGGGGGCGTGGGGGGGATAATAGGTCCACACATTAGAACTAAGACCCAACCATTCCAAACCTCCTTGTCCCATTGACAGAGCCCAAGTGAGAGCCCCAAACCCTTGTGCCTCCCCCAGTCATTTCTCACACACTCACCACCACGACCTGCCTGGAATCCACCAGGACTAATCTCATTAAGTCTTTTTCCTCATTTGTACCAGTCACGCATGCTCCCCAGACATTCTACAGTCTCTTTCACAAGGCTCTGCACACCTCTACTGTGCCTCCTCTCACACCCCCTTCCTGCTCCAGAACCTTGCACTGCACCCCCTGGAATACCCAGAACATGATCAGCAAGTATCCAGAGTTGTCTCAGGATGTTCCCTCACGTCACAGCTCTGACAGAAACCAGGCCTCCCTGAACAAACAGCTGCCTGTGCAGTCCTCTCCCAAGGGGTGATTCTTTCCCATGGTCCTTGCACCTCTGGGCTGGGTGTACGGGAGGCCCCATTACACCCAACACCCCTCCTCATTCTCATTTCTCCTAATCATCCTGTATCCTACTTCTCTGAACAAACTGAACACACTAGAGGAGAGTATTTACAGATTTCTACACCACCTACTCATATGCCGGCATCTGAACCTGCCCAATGGGCTCTCCAGTCCCGTAGCACAGGTTACCCATTCATGGTTGGGGCAGCCAGAGCCAATCCTCTGCTGGGGCCCTTCATCTCACCCCTTCTTGTCTACTTACAGGTATTGGTCCAGTGTTCTTCTTCTTTTATTGTTTTTATCATCAATCTTTGTTCTCAACCAGACTATTGCAGTGGCTGTAAGAACACACATCCCTAACCCTCAGCTTGAGGAAGAGTAACTGACCCAGGGCCCTGGCTCTGTGTACTCAGATCTGATGCCCTATTTGCTCTGAGATGACACTTCCTGTGGAACTCTTTCAGCCAATGCTTGCAAACAGCAAGGAAACTAAGACAAGACTCTTCCTCTTCTGGAAGCTGACCTAGGCTCCAGGGCTCCCTGACACCCTGATGAACTTGCCTTACTCCACATGTGTCTAGAACGCTTCCAGCCAACCTTCCTTCTCTCTCTCCTTCCCTCAAATTCAGACTTGCATCAAGATTTGATGTTCTCCCAGCCTTTCTGGCTCCTTCCCCATTTTTTTGCACAAGGGCTTTTGCTAGCAAATTCCTCACATTATAATACCATACTGGTGTCTGCTCCTCACAGGACACTACACAAGTCATGTCAGGAATGGCCCGACAATGCAGGTAAAAGGATGGGGGTCTGGGACTAACTCACCCCCTGCCTGACAAGCCACAAGGACACCATCCAGGCTGGTAAGTGGGACACAAATGGCAACTAAACTGCTACAGATTTTTCTGGCAGTGACCTGAGAAAATGTCCTGGTTGGGAGAAGGCTATGGCATGTGTGCTGTTAGATCCTATGAAAAACAATGGGGAGGGTGGTGCCTACAGAACCAGTGGAGTTAGCAGGTTACTGCTAAGCTGTATTGATGCTTCACAGAAAGATAATGAGAATCTGAAAACAGTTAACAGGCAGTTAGTGGATAACATGAGACCCTCTGCCATTTCTTATGGAGGAATTCGTGTCCTGTAGAGGAAAGGCAGATCGAGTTGAATGGCATCTGAAGACATAATTGTGAGAGTCACAGAACTCCAGAGAGGTGTGGACACTCAGCCACAGCAGACCTGTGACGTAAAACTCAGGGTCCTGGTGAAGAAAAACTAAGATCTTGAAACCCAGATTTTTATCCCAATAGATGCCCTTCAGGGCCTTCCAGAGAAGCAGAGGAGGCTTGCCCTGATCTCATAATGATTAACGCTTCCTGTGCTGAAAGGTGATGCAGAAGTCTCACCCCTAGGACCCAAGTGGTATCCACTCAGGTGTGGGAGCCCGACAGTGACCACAAGAAAGCGTG
>NW_027527541.1:424-732 GCF_008692635.1 Crocuta crocuta | reverse complement strand
CACAAAAGACCCCAAATAGCCAAAGTAATACTAAAGAATAAAACCGAAATGGGCGGTATCATCATCCCAGACTTTAGCCTCTACTACAAAGCTGTCATCATCAAGACAGTATCGTATTGACACAAAAACAGACACATTGACCAATGGAACAGAATTGAGAACTCAGAAGTGGACCCAAAAGTGTACAGCCAACTAATCTTTGACAAAGCAGGAAAGAGTATTCAATGGAAAAAAGACAGACTCTTTAACAGATGGTGGTGGGAGAACTGGACAGCAACATGCAGAAGAATGAAACTAGATCATTTTCT
>NW_027527541.1:0-206 GCF_008692635.1 Crocuta crocuta | reverse complement strand
GCAAAGGAAACAACCCACAAAACTAACAGGCAACCAATGGAATGGGAAAAGATAGTTGCAAACGACATATCAGATAAAGGGTTAATATCCAGAATCTATAAGGAACTCACCAAACTCCACACCCAAAAAACAAAAAACCCAGCGAAGAAAGGGGCAGAAGTCATGAACAGACTTCTCCAAAGAGGACATCCAGATGGCCAACAGAC
>NW_027527540.1:0-882 GCF_008692635.1 Crocuta crocuta | reverse complement strand
GATTTGCGAATATTGAACCAACCCTGTAACCCAGGAATGAATCCCCTTGATCATGGTGGAGAAATCTTTTCATGTGCCGTTGGTTTCGATTTGCACGTATCTTGTTGAAGATTTTTGCATCCGTATTCATCAAGGATATTGGGCTGTAGTTCTCTTTTTTGCTGGGTCTCTGTCTGGCTTGGGAATCAAAGTGATGCTGACTTTGTAAAATGAGTCCAGAAGTTTTCCTTCGATTTCTAATTTTTGGAATAGTTAGATAAGAATGGGTATTAATTCTGTTTTAAATGTCTCGTAGAATTACCCAGGGAAGCCATCTGACCCAGGGCTTTTATTTGTTGGGATATTTTTGATAACTGATTCGATTTCTTCACTAGTTATGGGTCTGTTCAGATTTTCTATCTCTTCCTGTGTGAATTTTGATAGTAAGTATGTGTTTAAGAATTTGTCCATTTCTTTAAGTTGTCTGGTTTGTTGGCATATAATTTTGCATAGTATTCCCTGATAACTGCTTGTATTTCTGAGGGGTTGGTTGTAATAAGTCCATTTTCATTCAAGATTTTGTCTATTTGAGTGCTCGCTCTTTCTCTCTCTCTTTCTGTCTTTGAGAAACCTGGCTAGACATTTGTCAGTTTTTTAAATTTTTCAAAAAACCAACTCTTGGTTTCATTGATCCTTTAACTCTTTCTTTGGTTTCTATATTGTTTATTTCTGCCCTGATTTTTATTATTCCTATTCTCTTACCAAATGAGTGTATTCAAGATCTTCTTATCCTTCGAAAATGCAATTCTGCTGCTGATAGATTTTCTTTGCTCCAAATACTCAGAAAATTTAAAGTATGTAAGGTTTTATTCAAGATGTCTTTTGGTTTCATAAATCTCTCCT
>NW_027527539.1:286-532 GCF_008692635.1 Crocuta crocuta | reverse complement strand
AAAATCTTGTTCAGTTATGCTGCTGATATCTGTTTTGAGTAGTTCTTTAGCTCTCATTTCTTCTTGTAGTTTCTTTGGAAGAGAGCTCTTTCGTTTCGTCATTTTAGTTAGCTTTCCGGCTCTTGTTGGTTTTAAAGACCTATTATGCTCTCTGTATCTATGAGCGCTGCTATATCCAAGAAGACTCTTTGACTGTCCAGGGCCTAACCTTTCAGAGAATGTTTTTTGAATGGTATCTCTTGGTCT
>NW_027527539.1:0-266 GCF_008692635.1 Crocuta crocuta | reverse complement strand
TATTTTATTTTCCTATTCGTAGTGATATTTGGGACTCTCCACCTTGTGTACTCTAGCTTGTGTCTGGAGGTAGCCCTGGAAAAGAAAACAGACAGACAAACACACAGGGAGCAGGAGCACACAAACGCACAGGCTAATTCAAATAACATGCAAAGTGAGAGGGAAAACCAAAAAGTTAAGAGAAAAGACGGAGGAGGGAGGGAGAATAATACGGAGTATAGAATACATAAAAGGGTCAAAAAAGGGAAAAGAAAAGGAAAAAAGAA
>NW_027527538.1:0-1374 GCF_008692635.1 Crocuta crocuta | reverse complement strand
AACAAGAGAGACCAAAAGATACCATTCAAAGAACACTTTCTGAAAAGATAGGCCCTGTACAGTCAAAGAGTCTTCATGGGTACAGCAGCGCTCACAGGTGCAGAGTGCATAACAAGTCTTTAAAACTAACAACAGATAGAAAGCTAACTAAAATGAAGAAAGGAAAGAGCTCTCCTCCAAAGAAATTCCAAGAAGAATTGACGGCTAATGAACTGCTCAAAACAGATATGAGGAGCATAACTGAACAAGAATTAAGAACAATAATCATAAAATTAATCGCCGGGCTTGAAAAAAAGCATGGAGGACACCAGAGAAACTACGGCTACAAACAATATGGAGCTTAAAAATAGTTATGGTGAATTTAAAAATGCGATAAATGAGATAATAAACTGGAGGCGTCCAATGCACGGATTGAAGAGGCAGAAAGGAGAATAAGTGATTTAGAAGACACTAATATAGAAAAAGAAGAAACTAGGAAAAAGAGAGATAAATTGATCCAGGAATATGAAAGGAGAGTTTGAGACTTCAGCGATAAAATCAAATGGAAAAATATCCGTATCATAGGAATTCCAGAAGTGGAAGAGAGAGGGAAAGGTACTGAAGGAGTCCTGGAACAAATTATAGCAGAGAACTTCCCTGACCTGGAGAGGAAAGTAGAAGTTGGAATTCAAGAGGCACAGAGAACTCCTCTCAGATCTAACATGAATCGATCATCTGCAAGACATATCATAGTGAAACTGGCTAAATATAAGGACAAAGAGAGAATTTTGAAAGCAGCTAGGGAGAAAAGGGCCCTGACATACAAAGGGAAACCTATCAGAGTAGTGACAGACCTATCTACTGAAACTTCGCAGGCCAGAAAGGAATGGCAGGAGATCTTCAATGTGATGATTGAAATCACAAGAAAAAATATGTAGCCAAGAATTCTCTATCCAGCGAGTCTCTCATTCAGAATAGAAGGAGAGATCAAAGTCTTTCCAAATAAACAAAAATTGAAAGAATTTGTCACCACTTAACAAGCCCTAAAAGAAATCCTGAGGAGGACTCTCGGAGGAAGTGTTGCAAGGAATGAAAGATACCAGAGACAACACCACAAGCATGAAACCCACAAAGGACACAATGACTCTACCCACGTATTTCAAAAATAACACTGAATGTAAATGGGCTGAATGCTACAATCAAAAGACAGAGAATAGCAGAATGGATAAAAAAACAAAATGCACCCATTTGTTGTCTGCAAGAAAGGCATTGTAGACTGGAAGATACCTTCAGATTAAAAGTAAGGGGATAGAGAAATATATATCGTGCTAGGGGAAGTCAAAAGAAAGGTGGAGTAGTTATACTTATATCAGACAAACTGGACTTTAAATTAAA
>NW_027527537.1:0-710 GCF_008692635.1 Crocuta crocuta | reverse complement strand
TTACAACCAACCCCTCAGAAATACAAGCGATTATCAGGGAATACTGAAATTCCCTGAAAAACTCAGGGAATACNCAACAAGATACCTGCAAATCGAATTCAACAGCACATAAAAAGAATTATCCACCATGATCAAGTGGGATTCATTCTTGGGTTACAGGGCTGGTTCAATATTCGCAAATCAATCAATGTGATACATCACATTAACAAAGGAAAAGATAAAAACCATAAGATCCTGTCGATAGACGCAGAAAAGGCATCTGACAAAATATAGTATCCCTTCTTAATAAAGACCCTCAAGAAAGTCGGGATAGAAGGAACTTACTTTAGCATCATAAAAGCCATCTATGAGAATCCCTCAGCCAACATCATCCTCAATGGGGAAAAACGGAGAGCTTTCTCCCTGAAATCAGGAACATGACAGGGATGTCCACTCTCACCACTGTTGTTTCACATAGTGCTGGAAGTCCTAGCATCAGCAATCAGGCATCAAAGGAAATAAAAGGCGTCAGAATTGGCAAAGAAGAAGTCAAACTTTCACTTTTCGCAGATGACATGATATTCTACCTAGAAAACCCGACAGACTCCACCAGAAGCCTACTAGAACTGATTCAAGAATTCAGCAAAGTCGCAGGGTACAAAATCAACATACAGAAAGCAGTTGCTTTTTTACATACCAATAATGAAGCAACAGAAAGAGAAATCAAGAAA
>NW_027527536.1:0-948 GCF_008692635.1 Crocuta crocuta | reverse complement strand
ATATATATTAATATATATTATTGTTTGGGTGTAATAAGCCAAAATAACATAAACAAAATGGAAAGTTCATTTTGTTTAAATAAAATTAACACTATTGGGTTTAGATAAATTTTATGCTATGATAAAGATTTCATTTAAAATATATGGTGAGAAAGTGAAACAAGGTATGCATGCATATTTTTATTGCTTTATAACCAGTCTATGGCAAATTCTTATTTGTTGAGTGCAAAGAGGAAATGGATCATTTTTTTCCAGCTCTGGTCTTCCAACAAGCTCTCTAGGAACTCCCTCCCCTGCCTTTTTTTTTTTAGAAATCTCAGGGACAGCCCAAAGCCTTCCAGTTGTTTTTAATCATAAAAGTTGTCTCACTTTGGTAATTAAGATGGTTGAGGTGTCAAAATTAAATTAAAAGGTTTAATGTTGCCTTGAAACTGTCAGTATCATATCAGATTACCATATTTGCCTCCCCCAGCTCAGGGCCGTGCAGTAGGGAACGGGGTTGTGGTCACTGAGTCTTGTACCCGCTCTGTGTCTTGCTAGGGGAGCCTCCAGGGTGAATGTAGGGTAAATTGGGGTAGAAGAGAAAGAGGCAATGTGCTTTCCCTTTTCCTTCCTTCCTTCCTTCCTTCCTTCCTTCCTTCCTTCCTTCCTTCTTTCTTTCTTTCTTTCTTTCTTTCTTTCTTTCTTTCTTTCTTTCTTTCTTTCTTTCTTTCTTTCTTTTTCTTTCTTTCTTTCTTTCTTTCTTTCTTTCTTTCTTTCTTTCTTTCTTTCTTTCTTCNTTCTTTCTTTCTTTCTTTCTTTCTTCTTTCTTTCTTTCTTTCTTTCTTCTTTCTTCTTTCTTCTTTCTTCTTTTAAGGTTTATTTATTTATTTCGAGAGAGAGAAAGAGCCAACCAGGGGAGGAGCAGAGAGAGAGAGAGAAAGGGAGAGAGAGAATCCCAAGCAGGCT
>NW_027527535.1:0-563 GCF_008692635.1 Crocuta crocuta | reverse complement strand
GAAACTAATTTGACAATAAACTATTTGTAAAAAAAAAAAAGTTTTGAGGGATGCCTGGTGGCTCAGTTGGTTGAGCATCTGACTCTTGATTTTAGCTCGAGTCATGATCCCAGAGTTATGGGATCGAGCTCCACTTCGGGCTCCACGCTGAGTATGGAGCCTGCTTGGGATTCTCTTTCTCCCCTCTCCAACTCATGTGCATGCTCTCTCTCTCTCTCTCAAAATAAATAAAGATTAAAAAGTGTCTTGAGGGGCGCCTGCATGGCTTAGTCGGTTGAGCGTGCGACTTTCGCTTAGGTCATGCTCTCGCTGTNAGGTCATGATCTCGCTGTTCGTGGGATCGAGCCCCACGTCGGGCTCTGTGCTGACTGCCAGCTCAGAGCCTGGAGCCTGTTTCAGAGTCTGTCACTCCTTCTCTCTCTGACCCTCCCCTGCTCACGCTGTCTGTCTGTCTCTCTCTCTCTCCTAGAAATAAATAAAACATTAAAAAAAAAAGTGTCGTGAAATGCATTTAGATTTTTTCCTTTTTAAATAGTTTATTGTCAAGTTGGTTTCCATATAAC
>NW_027527534.1:0-506 GCF_008692635.1 Crocuta crocuta | reverse complement strand
GATCTGACGGATATATTTAGAACTTTACATCCTGAGGCCAGGGGAACACTTTCTCCTCAAGTGCGCATGACACGTTCTCCAAGAGAGATCACATACTGGGACATAAAGCAGCCCTCAATAGATAAAAAAGAATTGAGATCATACCATGCACACTGTCAGATCACAATGCTTTGAAACTTGAAATCAATTACAGGAAGAAGTCTAGAAAACCTACAAAAACATGGAGCTTAAAAACACACCCTACTAAAGAATGCATGGGCCAATCAGGCAANCAATCAGGCAATTAGAGATGAAATTAAAAAATATATGGAAACAAATGAAAATGAAAACACAACAATCCAAAATCTATGGGATGCAGCAAAGGCAGTCCTAAGAGGAAAGTACATTGCTCTCCAGGCCTATTTCAAGAGATTAGAAAAAGTACAAGTCCAAAATCTAACAGGTCACCTAAAGGTCCTGGGGGCAGAGCAACAAGAACGCCCTAAACCCAGTAGAAGAATAGAAAT
>NW_027527533.1:0-777 GCF_008692635.1 Crocuta crocuta | reverse complement strand
ATAAGAATGCATAGCTTATATATTGTTTGAAAGCATTAAATTAAAGAACAGACACATGCAAGTTATCCAATAAATCACTCAGTGTTAATAAAGACCATACTTTCTTGGTGTTGAATGCCTAGGACCTTGCTTGATGCCTAGCATGTAATGTGCCCTCAACAAATATTTTCTGAATAAAGAAACACGTGAATGAGCCATTTTCCAAGAGGAAAGATTATAAAGTTTAGCCTGATAATGGGAAGAAACTAAAATTGAATTAACCATCTATAGTCAGTGTGGAGTCTTACTCTCTGAATTAAGAGTTTGGGCAATGGGGAGAGAGTATATAGAAGGGCAAGTAATAATTNATTTTATTAGATGTGTTTTTGCATTTTCTGAAAAAACAAGGGACTAACACTCCAGACCCCACCAACCTCACTCACATACTCTTTTCCAACTCAGAGCTCAGAAGAAAGGAGATTGAAGTGAAGATGTATAGTCTACGAGAAAGAAAGAGCTTTGCATACCAAGAAGTCAGCGAGCCCCAAGATGATGACTACCTCTGTAAGTGACCATCTTGGCCCACTCTCAAAGTTGTTCTCTCCTGATACAATAACTTCATCAAACAGTCTCCATACCCAGCACGGGTATGGAGGTCCCCAAATCATTCCCTTCCTCTAGTGACTGGGAGTATAGGATAGAGGCTAAATGATGTGTGTCGAGCTCATTCTGAACCTACTTAAATGGAGGAAGATGCACTAACTCTTTCCTAATCCCTGTTGCTCTCACTTCCAGATT
>NW_027527532.1:806-1145 GCF_008692635.1 Crocuta crocuta | reverse complement strand
CGTAGACATTTATAATTGTTAGTTCTACCTGATGGATAGACCCTGCGATTATTATATAATGCCCTTCTTCAACACTTGTTATTGTCTTTAATTTAAAGTCCAGTTTTTCTGATATAAATATAGCTACTCTAGCTTTCTTTTGACTTCCCGTAGTATGATATATATTTCTCCATGCCCTTACTTTTAATCTGAAAGTATCTTCCAGTCTAAAATGCGTTTCTTGTAGACAGCAAATAGATGGATTTTGTTTTTTCATCCATTCTGCTACCCTGTCTTTTGATTGGAGCATTCAGCCTATTTACATTCAGTGTTATTATTGAAATATGTGGGTTTAGAGTC
>NW_027527532.1:0-336 GCF_008692635.1 Crocuta crocuta | reverse complement strand
GATTTCAAGATCTGTTTCCTTCCCCAGGTTGGGGAAGTTCTCAGCTATAATTTGTTCCAGGATTCCTTCAGCACCTTTCCCTGTCTCTTCCCCTTCTGGAATTCTTATGATATGGATATTGTTCCGTTTGATTGTATCGCTGAGCTCTTGAACTCTTCTTTTATGTTCCTGAATCTGTGTATCTCTCTTTTTTCTCAGTTTCTTCTTTTTCTATAATAGTGTCTTATAAATCACTCATTCTCCTTTCTGCCTCTTCCATCCGTGCATTGGATGCCTCCAGTTTTTTTATGCATCTCATTTATTGCATTTTTAAATTCACCATAACTATTTTTAGGC
>NW_027527531.1:0-1432 GCF_008692635.1 Crocuta crocuta | reverse complement strand
ATGTGGAAACTAATTTGACAATAAACTATTTGTAAAAAAAAACAGCTGTGATGAATTAAAAAATGCTATAAATCAGATACATAATAAAATGGAGGCATCAAATGCATGGGTTGAAGAGGCAGAAAGGAGAATAAGTGATTTAGAAGGCACAATTATAGAAAAAGAGGAAGCTGAAAAAAGAGAGAGAAACTGATCCAGGAATATGGAAGGAGGGTTCAAGAGCTCAGTGATACAATCAAACAGAACAATATCCGTATCATAGGAATTCCAGAAGAGGAAGACAGAGGGAAAGGTGCTGAAGGAGTCCTGGAACAAATTGTAGCAGAGAACTTCCCCAACCTGGGGAGAGAAGTAGACACTGAAATTCAAGAGGCACAGAGAACTCCTCTCAGATGTAACTTGAATCGATCTTCTACATGACATATCATAGTGAAACTGGCAAAATATAAGGGCAAAGAGAGAATTCTGAAAGCAGCTAGGGATAAAAGGGCCCTAATATATGAAAGGAAACCTATCTGAGTGGTGACAGACCTATCTACTGAAACTTGGCAGGCCAGAAAGGAATGGCAGGAAATCTTCAATGTGATGAACAGAAAAAATATGCAGCCAAGAATCCTCTATCCAGCAAGCCTATCATTCAGAATAGAAGGAGAGATAAAAGTCTTTCCAAATAAACAAAAATTGAAAGAATTTGTCACCACTAAACCAGCCCTACAAGAAATCCTGAGGGGGACTCTATGAGGGAAATGTTGCAAGAAATGCAAGATATCAGAGACACCACCACAAGTATGAATGCCACAAAGGACACAATGACTCTAAACCCATATATTTCAATAATAACACTGAATGTAAATGGGCTGAATGCTCCAATCAAAAGACATAGGGTAGCAGAATGGATAAAAAAACAAAATCCATCTATTTGCTGTCTACAAGAAACACATTTTAGACTGGAGGACACCTTCAGATTAAAAGTAAGGGGATGGAGAAATATATACCATGCTACTGGAAGTCAAAAGAAAGCTGGAGTAGCTATACTTATATCAGACAAACTGGACTTTAAATTAAAAGACAGTAACAAAGGATGAAGAAGGGCATTATATAATAATTACAGGGTCTATCCATCAGGAAGAGGTAACAATTGTAAATGTCTACGCACCGAATATGGGAACACCTAAAAATATAAAACAATCACAAACAGAAACAATCTTATAGATAAGAATGTGCTAATAGCAAGGAACTTTAATACTCCGCTTACAGCAATGGATAGATCAACTAGACAGAAAATCACTAAAGAAACAATGGACTTGAATGACACATTGGACCAGATGGATCTGACAGATATATTTAGAACCCTACATCCTGAGGCCATAGATTTCACTTTCTTCTCAAGTACCCATGGTGTATTCTCCAAGATAGATCACATACTGGGACA
>NW_027527530.1:535-1152 GCF_008692635.1 Crocuta crocuta | reverse complement strand
TTTGATGGTTTCCTGACTCACATTCAGGTCCTTTATCCATTTTGACTTTATTTTGGTGGATGGTGTGAGAGATTCATCTAGTTTCATTCTTCTGCATGTTGCTGTCCAGTTCTGCAACACCATCTGTTAAACAGGCTGTCTTTTTTCCATTGGATATTCTTTCCTGCTTTGTTAAAGATTAGTTGGCTGTATACCTTTGGGTTCATCTCTGAGTTCTCTATTCTATTCCATTGGTCTATGTGTTTGTTTTTGTGCCAATACCATACTGTCTTCATGATGACAGCTTTGTAGTAGTGGCTAAAGTCTGGGATGATGATACCTCCCGTTTAGGTTTTATTCTTCAATATTACTTTAGCTATTCGGGGTCTTTTGTGGTTCCATACAAATTTTAGGATAGTTTGCTCTAGTTTTTAGAAGTATGGTGGTGCAATTTTGTTTGGAATTGCATTGAATGTGTAGATTGCATTGGGTAGTAATGACATCTTAACTATATTTATTCTTCCTATCCATGAGCATGGAAGGCTTTTCCATTTATTTGTGTCTTCTTCAATTGCCTTCATAAGTTTTCTATAGTTTTCATCATACAGATCTCTTGTATCCTTGGTTAGGTTTATTCC
>NW_027527530.1:0-216 GCF_008692635.1 Crocuta crocuta | reverse complement strand
TGAGAGTGGACATCCCTGTCGTGTTCCTGATCTCAGGGGGAAACCTCTCCGTTTTTCCCCGCTGAGGATGATGTTAGCTGAGGGCTTCTCATAGATGGCTTTGATGATGTTTAAGTAGGTTCCTTCTATCCCAACTTTCTATAGAGTCTTTACTAAGAAGGGATGCTGTAATTTGTCAAATGCTTTTCTGCATCTATTGACAGGATCATATGGTTT
>NW_027527529.1:1152-1610 GCF_008692635.1 Crocuta crocuta | reverse complement strand
TTAGAACTTTACATCCTGAGGCCAGGGAATTTACTTTCTTCTCAAGTGCGCATGGCACATTCTCCAAGATAGATCACATACTGGGACATAAAGCAGCCCTCAATAAATATAAAAGAATTGAGATCCTACCATGCACACTGTCAGATCATAATGCTTTGAAACTTGAAATCAATTATAGGAAGAAGTCTGGAAAACCTCCAAAAACATGGAGGTTAAAGAACAGCCTAATAAAGACTGAATGGGACAATCAGGCAATTAGAGAGGAAATTATAAATATATGGAAACAAATGAAAATGAAAACACAACAATTCAAAATCTATGGGATACGGCAAAGGCAGTCCTAAGAAGAAAGTACATTGCTCTCCAAGCCTATTTGAAGAGATTAAAAAAGCGCAAGTCCAAAATCTAACAGCTCACCTAAAGGAACTAGAGGCAGAGCAACAAGAACGCCCTAAACC
>NW_027527529.1:0-180 GCF_008692635.1 Crocuta crocuta | reverse complement strand
GGAACACGACAGGGATGTCCACTCTCACCACTGTTGTTTAACATAGTGCTGGAAGTCCTAGCATCAGCCATCAGACACCAAAAGGAAAACAAAGGCATCAGAATTGGCAAAGAGGAAGCCAAACGTTCACTCTTCGCAGATGACATGATACTCTACAAAGAAAACCCAACAGACTCCACC
>NW_027527528.1:0-586 GCF_008692635.1 Crocuta crocuta | reverse complement strand
GTGTCTATTCATGTCTTCTGCCCATTTCTTCACTGGATTGTTTGTATTTTGGGTGTGGAGTTTGGTGAGTTCCGTAAGCTTTTGGATACTAGCCCTTTATCGGATATGTCACTTGCAACTTTCTTTTCCCATTCTGTCAGTTGCCTATTAGTTTTACAGATTGTTTCCTTTGTCGTGCAGAAGCTTTTCATCTTGATGAGGTCCCAATAGTTCATTTTCGCTCTTGATTCCCTTGCCTTTGGGGATGTGTCAAGTAAGAAATTGCTGCTGTTGAGGTCAAGGTGGTTGTTTCNGGTTGTTTCCGGCTTTCTCCTCTAGGGTTTTGATGGTTTCCTGTCTCACATTCAGGTCCTTTATCCATTTTGAGTTTATTTTTGTGTATGGTGTGAGAAAATGATCTAGTTTCATTCTTCGGCATGTTGCTGTCCGGTTCTCCCAGCACCATCTGTTAAAGATGCTGTCTTGTTTCCATTGGATACTCTTTCCTGCTTGTCAAAGATTAGTTGGCTGTACATTTTTGGGTCCGAATCTTAGTTCTCTTTTCTGTTCCATTGATCTATGTGTCTGTTTTTGTGCCACTTAATTA
>NW_027527527.1:0-508 GCF_008692635.1 Crocuta crocuta | reverse complement strand
TCAATGTGATGAACAGAAAAAATATGCAGCCAAGAATTCTCTATCGAGCAAGCCTGCCATTCATAATACAAGGAGAGAAAAAGTCTTTCCAAATACACAAAAATTTAAAGAATTTGTCACCACTAAGCCAGCCCTACAAGAAATACTGAGGGGTACTCTCTAAGGGAAGTGTTGCAGGGAACGCAAGATACCAGAGACATCACCACAAGCATGAATCCCACAAAGGGCACAATGACTCTANCAATGACTCTAAACCCATATTTTTCAATAATAACCCTAAATGTAAATGGACTAAATGCCCCAATCAAAGACAGAGGGTAGCAGAATGGATAAAAACACAAAATCTATTTGCTGTCTACAAGAAACTCATTTTAGACTGGAGGACACCTTCAGATTGAAAGTAAGGGGATGGAGAAATATCTATCATGCTACTGGAAGTAAAAAGTCAGCTGGAGTAGCTATCCTTATATCAGACAAACAGGACTTTAAAGTAAAGGCAGTAACAAGG
>NW_027527526.1:0-696 GCF_008692635.1 Crocuta crocuta | reverse complement strand
AGTGGTGAAGAAAGAAGACTTTAATAGATGCTGCCCTTGCCAGTAAGTTAGTTGCACTTAACAAATTACTCAGCTTTTATAATACAGCCTCAGTTTTCATCTGAAAAATGAGGATAATGACTAATCCTGACATCAAAACCAGATAGAAAATTTCTTTTGGAATTTTATACAGAGAATATTGTATATCATGGTAAACATAACTCATAACAAGGTATAGGAAATGAAACACATTTTGCTGTTGCCCTCAGTATAAACCACTGTTTTACCCAATCCCTTTCTTTCCTTCCTTCCTTCCTTGTTTCCTTTCCTTTCCTTTCCTTTCCTTTCCTTTCCTTTCCTTTCCTTTCCTTTCCTTCCCTTCCCTTCCCTTCCCTTCCCTTCCCTTCCCTTCCCTTTCCTTCCCTTTCCTTTCTTTTTCTTCTTCTTCTCATACTCCCTCCTCCTCTTTCTCCTTCTCCTTCTTTATATTTTAGTTAGCTCACATATAGTGCAATATCGGTTTCAGGAGTAGAATTCAGTGATTCATCACTTACATACAACACCTAGTGCTCATCACAAGTGACCTTCTTAATACCCATCACACATCCAGTCCACCCCTCACCCACCTCCCTCTACCAAACCTCAGTTTTTTCTGTTATTAAGAGTTTCTTGTGGGGGCACCTGGTGGCTCAGTCAGTAAAGTGTCCGACTTTGGCT
>NW_027527525.1:7777605-7804044 GCF_008692635.1 Crocuta crocuta | reverse complement strand
CTCTGTCCCTCCCCCACTCACACTCTGTCTCTGTCTCTCTCAAAAGTAAATAAGCTTTAAAAACAACAACAACAAACTTTTCTCCAAATATTATTTGGCAATATTAAGAAAATATATCACATGATACAGCCAGTTAAATCCTTAAGAAAGAGGTAGGCAATCTTAGCTTCAAATTTTTAAATTAAAATTTATTTTCACTTGCATATTCACATTAGTCAATTTTTATGTAGTATTCATTACCAGAAACTAAAAAAAATCTTATAATAAAGTTGTAATAAAAACACAATATTCAGATTCTAATCCATAAATTAGAAAACAGTTTTGGAGAATAGGATTGGGGTGCATCACATAAATTCCAACAGTGCTAGTAACGCCAGACACAAAATTTCTATTCCATTTTCTATCAAGGTCAGGTTTTACTATATGCCAGGATCTATACCTAATACTGCAGCTCAAAGAAGTATGAGACATCATCCTTGGCTTGAAGAAGTTAATAATCTGAGAATTATTAATAACAATCTGAAGAGAATAGGCATACTATAATATTTCAATAACATAGTGAACTACTGAGCTTTAAGAATGAACTACAATCACATACAATAATGAAGGTGAATCTTACTACCATAGTGTTGAACAAAAAAAGCCAGACAAAAAGAGCATAATGAATACACTTCCATTTATATAAAGCTCAAAAGAATGTATAATTAAGCTACGGTGTTTTAGAAATCAGAGTAGTGGTCATCCTTAGGAGGATATTAGGTGAGCAGGTAGTAAATGGAAGTGAGTTGGATGGGGGATTCTGCAAGGCTAGTAATGTTCTTTTTCTTGATGTGAGTGTGGATTACATAGGTTATTCACTCATGAAAATTCACTGAACTTTCTATTTACAATTTAATTTTCTATATGCTGTTTTACTTCAGTATAAAGTTAAAAAAAATAATTAACTGAGATGATTTTAGAACAGTCTCTTTTTTGAAAAGTAAAGAGAAAAGAGAATCCATAGGACTGAGAAGGAATGACTAGTGGAACAAGATTCAGAAGAAGTAAACCTGAGGATGAAGCTCATACTTCTCAATTTACACTAAACACATGTACTGCATATACATACAAAAAATGCAACTGGAAAATGAAATTAACTGAAATATATAAGAATAATATACCTTGTGGAATTCTGATACCCACAAGAGAAAACATGAGCACCTCTCTCTGCCATACTTCCCTCAACACTGGGCACCACAAAATGAAGACCTCCTTTTGGCTGATCCAAAGAAAAATTGATGTGTATCTTTAGGACCTTTAATTCTGCAACAAATAAATATACATATACATTGATATGTAAATATATAAGGTAACAATGGTCTCTATAACAAGGCACTAAACATAAAAAGAGAATTAAAAGCTCAGTTTTAAATGAAAAATCACACTACTTAACCTACTTTAAGGTCTCACCTTTTCTCAGGCTATATTAACTCAATAGCCTGCCTCCATTGATGTCCTTACTTCCACTCAATTCTAGTCTCTGCTAGCTGTGTTCTCCCAAGATATAGCTCAGGTCATACATATCCTCCTCTTAACTTGTTTGACAATGTACTATCTAAAGAAAAAAGTTCAAAACTACCTACCACATAGGAAATTAAAGGACAGTTATGAATCAATGAAAAACTTGAAAAGGACTTAAAAAGTCCCCCACATTGTTAACCCTAGTTGACTTTGAGGAATAGGAGGAATAGGGGGAGAGTAGGAAAAGCTACCTGAGAATTTATGTAATGTAGTTTTTATGTTATCATTGATTTGTACATAACAAGTACATGTTGCTTTCAAAAGATTTTTAATCTTATGAAAAAGAGGTTTGTTTTAATTTCCCTTAAAATATGACAACCATAAGTGGACTATCTCCATTCCCTGAACATGAAGTAATAGCCTTCTATGCCAGTCCCCCAAAACTGGGCAACCCTCAACCCCTCACCAAATACATTATTAAAGAAAAAAAATAAACAGCAAAAACAAAACAAGAATTTCTTACTTCCTTATCTTGGTTAATTTTTATAAGGCTCAATAAAGGTAGGCAAGCTATACATAATAATTATAATGGCTGTGACTTTATCCAAGAGAAAACAAAGATTTAGAAACAATAAGAGTGTGCTCAGAAGTGCAGAGTGGGTGTTAGGAACCCTATGCTCTAGCACTGCCTCTACTACTATTTAGTGACCTTCAGGAGGTCACTTGCTGTCTAGACTTCAGATTGTCCTTCTGTAAAAGGAAGTGAACCAGGTGATTTTTTTAGGATTCTCCCTGCTATAAAATGCTCTAATTTTAAATTGATTTGATATTGCATGGGTTCTCAACTCTTGACAAATTGTTCCATCCAATTGTTTTTATAACTTTCACTTAAAAAAAAGAACAGTGAATAAGTTGCTTTTGGTCAGAGCTCTTAATTGCTATTTTCCTATTAATCAGAGATCTTAAGGAAACAGAGCTTCCAATCTCTGTACATTTCAACTTAATTATGACATTATTAATTTTCATGTAAAAGTTTTCAGTCACTGAGTCTAACATGATTTTATCATATAGTCAATATATTTTTGGTGTTTTACCATCAACATGCTTCCATAACTCTGAGGGGACCTTAATGCAAAGTTCTCCATTTCCAGCATCAGGATCCACAGCACTAACTGCAGCGGCATAAGCATTGGAAAAATAATTTAGATTTCTCCTGGGGGGAAAAAAATAGAGCCTGTTTTAATAAGAAGTCAGACATTTCACCAAGTATTTTCTTAAATATTTGGTAGCATTTGTTTGTTAAGTATCATATCATTTTACATAATTTATGAGAATACTTTTTGGACAAGTAACTATTATTCATCATGACAAAATCTATTAAATTATAAATACAATATCATATATAGCCTATTTGCCAATACCATGTGATTATTACAATTATGATATCCTTCCTTAATTTTGGAATGCCAAAACCACTATACGTTCCTGATAGAAGTAAAAGGAACATATGTAGAATTGAAAAACTAGTTACTCTTCATCAGTATGGCAAAAATTTCAATGGGCTCAATAAACTCTATCATCTGACATAAATTAAGACGTTTAAAACAAGTTAGGATGGGAATCAAATCCTTAAGATGTAATACTGCTTCCCTTTACTCCCCAGTGCCTGACAATGTAAGCTTAAAGAAGGAGGGGAACTTTTGGCTGCTTTACTACCGTACTTCCTATATGCCAGGGGGGCAATCAATAAATAGCTGTTCCATAGTTACGTGGCCTTCTTTCCCATTGGATGAAAACAACACACAGAAGTCTTATGAAAATAATACAACACTGTTCCCATCCAATTTTATTTCATTAAAAACACTTTAAATGTATATTGATATATACAGATCTCCCTCAGCTTACAATGGGTTTTTTTCCCCAACAATCCCATCATAAGTTGAAAATATTGTAACTGAAATGAATTTAATATACTTAACCTACCAAACATCACAGCTTAGGCTAGCCTACCATAAACTTGCTCAGAACACTTATCGTAGCCTACTGTTGGGTAAAATCATTTAACACGAGACCTATTTTATAATAAAGTGTTGAACATCTCAGGTCATTTATTGCATACTCAAAAGGAAAAGCAGAATGGTTGTATGGGTATAGAATTGCCCTAAGTATATAGGTTATATAGCTTTGTGATTGAGTGGCTGACTGGGAGCTGAGGCCCACTGTACAACTCCACATTAGGTACTACATATTGCTAGCCTGGGAAAGAAATCAAAATTAAAATTTAAAGTAGTTTCTACTGAATGTATATCACCACCTTTGCACCACCATAAAGTTGAAAAATTGTTAAGTCGAAATGTCTAAAGTTGGGGACCACCTGTACACATATTACATTTCCTCGCTGAAATCTATTTAAAGGAATATGGAAAAAATGGATGAAACAAAAAAGACAAGGAATGATAAGAGCAAGAGCAAGATGAAAGACACAACTCCATGAGCCATACTCTTGCTGAGCACCTTTATATTGATCATCTGGCCATTAGATGAATCCACAAAGTAAAGTTAGTCACATTTCACTAGCTCAGTAAGTTTTTAACTAGTTAAAAAAAAAAAAGTTTCATATACAGTACAGAGAGATTATAGGAAAAATAAAACAGGAAAAAGGCTGTTAAAAAACATTAAAGTTATACCCTCTTAGCCTGACAGAGGCCATTCTTCTCCTATCCCCATGTCTCTACTGACTAGGAAGGACGTACTAACTATAGCTTTTAACAACTACACAACGTAGGGTTCTGGAAGCAGTGAAACAGACTTCTTAATACTTTTAAGAATTTCTTTCTGTTAGATAAACATGTAAAGTAAAATGTGTAAAAACTACAGGACCACAATAAAAATGAAGGTTTCACACGATACCATCTATACTTTTTAAATTATCATTTAAAAGGAAACTCTCTTTCCTTTGGTATGTAATTCCCATAAATTCTTACACATGTGTAACCACTGCCACAATCAGGATACAGAGCAGGTCCATCATCCCAAAGAGTCCCTTGTGCTATCCCTTGGAATCATACAGAATGTTTATTTATTTTTGAGAGAGAAACAGACAAAGTGTGAGTAGGGGAGGGGCAGAGAAAGAGGGAGACACAGAATTTAAAGCAGGCTCCAGGCTCTGAGCTGTCAGCACAGAACCCGGGGCTCAAACACACAAACCGTGGGATCATGACCTGAGCCAAAGTCATGTGCTTTGCTGACTGAGCCACCCAGGCACCCCTGGAATGCAACCTTCTCAGGCTGATTTGTCTTATCTAGTATATCTTTGAAATTCATCTTGAGCATTACATGCATCACCAATTTGTTTCTTTTTATACTAAATAGTCTTCTACTGTATATACTGGACCACAGGTTATTTACGGTTTATTCATTCAGCTTCTCAAGAAGATATGGATTGCTTCCAGCTTTTGCTATCACAAATAAGACTGCTACGAACAACCATGTATTACTTTTTATGTGAATTCAATTCTCTTTTCGTAGTACAAATAACCAAGAGTGGGACTGCTGAGTCAGATGGTAAAAATATGTTTAGCTCTGCAAGAATATGCCAAACTGTTTTCCAGAATGGCTATACCATTCCACATTCCCACCAGAAATATATAAAAGTGCCAGTCACTCTGCATTCTTGACAGAACTTAGCTAACAAACCATCTAATTTTAAAGACTACTTTGTAGATCTATAAATTGCAATTTATTTTCAATAAAATTTCAAAAACATGAAATATGAAAGATAGTTGAAGAAACCCATAATTTCCCCCAGTTATCTGTGAAATTCAAAAATAAAAAACAACCATTACATAAGAAGCCAACTGAAACATTACATATTAGACCACTCAGGTTTTTTATGGGAAATTATTCTCACTTAATCTCCTCATTTCCTGAGAAAAGGTAAAGTAGTCCAAATAAAATGGTGAGTCATCCTAAGTGGAATCTATTGGAAAGCCAGTTATGAAGAACAATCTTCTCATGGTTTGGATTTCAGTGTTTCCTTTCATAATATGAATCAAATATGTTTCTTTTCATAATAACCTCATAAAAGCCAAAACTTACAAGACAAGATTAGAATAAGTATTTTCAATTTTCAGAACAATAGTGTCCTTGTCCTATAACACCACCATCGCCAATCCCAGTCTCCAACCCCCAACTCCTCCCCAAGGAAACAAAGCTTAAAAGAGACAAGTAATGTAGAAAATATTGAAAAACCAGTAAAACCTATTATAAACATCCATATTAAAATAATCTCTTAATACTTTGTCAACAACATATACTTCTTAAAACTACAGGTGCAGATTTTGCAAAGCTTAAGATCCAATTATTTGTGAACTTTTTCTCTCTCTTAACAATATTCATGGAAGTATAATACACATCAGAAAATTATATATGCTCTAACTATACAGCTCACAGAACAAAAGGAGCCAGCGTGCAGAGCATGAGCAGAACTCTACCAGCCTCCCAGATGCCCTCTTGTAACCACTAGCCAACCCCACTTCCCACCACCAAGGTTACTCATTATTCTGACATCTAATGTGATAGATTAAGAATTTAATATACATTCTCTTGTGTCTGATTTCTTTTACTTAATCTCTAGTTTATGAGATCCAGAAATACTGCTGCATGTAGCTGTTGGTCATTGATCTTGCCACTATCTAGAATTCCAGTGGTATGAGAACATACCACAATCTATCTTCTAGCACTGATGAGTCTTCAGGTAATTTCCAGTTTTGACTATTACAAATGTTCTGCGAACAATGTTGTACATAATTTTTGGTGAACATATAAGCACATTTTTAATGAGTATATATTAGGAGTGAGACCTACACGAATTACAGAGTATGCATATATTCATACTCAATTTACATTCCTATTAGCAGTGTTTGAAAGTTCTAGCTACTCTATATCCATGTCAATATTTGGTTTCTCTTCTCTTTGGTTCTGAGAGTTTGCACACAGAAAAAAGAAAAGCAAGCCGGCAGGAAAACCCATTTTCCAAAAGTGAAGCTAATACCAAAATTAATAAAGATGACTCTTTAAAAATAATTAAAACAACATCTGATATAATACTATCAAACAAGGATTCTTGAAGAAAACTCTACTTTAACAGGGTTGTCTATGAAAAAGTCTAGGGGATTCACTCAAGCTCAAACTTGAGTGAACTACTCGAAGCAGCCATCTGTGAAAGGCTACTGTATTTCAAGCTATAGAACAAAATGGGACAAAATGGCTCTTCTGTTATGCACGGAACAATTAATCCAAATGTTCCTCCACCTACGACAAATTAACCCTGAGCAACACTACTAAAAACAACTAGTAGTGAGGCATTGGGGCTGAGTTAAAATATAATTATTTAATCATAACTAGTAAAGGAATCAGCTACTTTGACTCTATAATATTAGCAAAATAACATTTAAAACCTCTATGTAGTATATAAGTCTGTATTAAAATATAGGACTTACAAAATGTTTTTTAAAAATAGCAATTAAAAAATCAACTCCAATTACTCTAAAAATCATTCTAATCGCTCAATAGATACTTTATTTATATCTCAATATTGGTCATTTCTAGTGCCACTCCTTAGTGGAACTGAATACTGAAGACAGGAATTAAACTGATTACTGGAATCTGGGAACACTGAGGCTTTTCAAGCAAAAAAAAAAAGATCTTCTCAATATGGCAAAGTCTATCTAGGGATGAAAAAGAAACAAAGGAAAGAGATGTCAGGACTGTAGACTATCCATCCAAAGAAACAGGTTCTGAGAAAGTTTCTATTTATTTTATTCTGAGAAAAATGCAGCAACAAAACAAAGTGAACTAAAAAGCTCCTATTGGGCAAACTATAATTTATCTACAATACAGAAGATTCAAACACAAAATATATTTAGAGAAAGTGCTGAAATTATTTTACTGGCAGACAATAATCCAAAAAAAGAAAAAAGAGAGAGAGAGAAAGGAGAGAATGCATGAACAAGTGCCTCAATAGCTGTTATATTAAAAAAAAAAAAAAGTGGGGGGGTTTAATTACTTGCACAGGTAATTTAACAACTCCACTAGTGTTTGGTTAGGTAAAATAGGTAGAAATGTCTTTCAGTCTCTTATCTAAATGTTTCTCTTCCTTACATTCCCTCTGCAGTTCAAAGATGCTGAATCTCAACCAAGGTAAGCAGACCCTTTCTGTTAAAAACAGGAGGGCCTGGCATCTTAACTTTAAAACAAATAAGAAAATGTGATTAAGTAGTGTATTACTTCTTTGAATGTTAGGGCATTCTCGTATGTATTAAGATCAAATTTTATCACAGAATTTAACTTTCTATTTCAAAACTGCTATACTTAATTTGTTTCAGCCACAGCATAAATTTTATTGGTTTATTAAAGAAAATTACTTTAGAAACAAAAAAGGCAACAGAAGTATCTAGGGACACACTAAAGTGTATCTTTAAGTGTATCTTAAGTATCTGCCTTTCCCAAAGTTCTCTAAAAATAATGTCTTTCAGATAAGAGATTTTTCACGTGTAACTGCTAAGAAAAGCAGTATTTCTTCTGAATTATCAGTATCTTCTATCTTGTGTCTTATCAATCATATAAATGAGTGTTTCCTCTTTGGTATGGCAACCAGAAACATCAAAACTGAATCTACAGTCTTCCTATAACAATTGTGCAATAAATTAATAGTGTGTACCCACTATTCTACACTTTTTCACTCTTTATGCTAATTCCATTAGCTACATTTTAAAACTGTTGTCTACTAAAATTCTAAAACCAACCTCAAATCCTCTTTTAAACAAATCAGATAATAAACACCAGCAAAAAATAACTAATGTCATCTCTCTTAAAAAGAAATCAAGATCCTAGAACTTGGAAGAAAAGCAGGGGTAGTGAGCAAAGTGACCATGGCTAAAAGAGCTGTTTCTAACTGAAAAGAAAAATTTAAATATATTCTATCTTTCCCAATTTCCTAACCTAACCTTTGAAAAGACTCCCATTTATACCTTCTTTTTCTTTCATTATAACACTGTTAGTGATGAAGCATCTTCCCTATCACTACAGAAAAATCTTAGGGGATAGGATCACTTCAAAACAAGGCAAAAAGTAAAAGCTTGCTTCCTCCACGGATGTGGAGCCCATCGTTCTGGTCACTGCACCGCCACAGATTACACTCTCTGAGACCGGAGTAGAAACAAGAGGTAAAGCGAACATGCAGACTCTGTTCTGTGACTGGCACACGGAGAGCCTGCTCGCCCTGTCATCAAATGCAGAGTTCTAATGTCAACTGCGGAGCTATTCTGGGCTCTAGCAAGGCAATGGCTTTCCTACCTGCTCTTTTACAAGTGCCCTATCCATGCATTATTGGTAATATATTTACTACTCTAAGGGTAGGTCATTTTTTTTTTCCCCTGGGGGGAAGAGGATGAAGTTGATTTTGTAGGAAGAGGTTTTAAATGAGTTCTACAAGTGTGGCTGAAAAGCAATGTAATTTCAACAACTCACCTTTGTGAAATGAGAAGTTACAAGAGTAATTCAGAGATTACCCGTATTTTTCCAACAGCATTTTCTTTTCTCTTACCTGAAAGATTCTAAACCCAATTGTAATTGGGACCAAAAATATATCTAAAGATAAGCCTCCTTTCTCAACCCCCTAATCCCTTAAGGCAATGATTCATAGGCATCACCCTCTTTCAGAATCACCAGACACACTAGTTACAACACAAACTGCAGGGGGCATCTGGCTGGCTCAGTTGGTAGAACACGTGACTCTTGATCTCGGGGTTATAAGCTGGACCCCCACATTGGGTGTAGAGATTACTTAATAAAATCTTTGAAAACAAAAACACCAAAAAACCCCCAAAACACAACAAAACAAAACACAAATTGCAGGACCATATCCCCAGTTTCTGATGAGATCTAAGGCAATGCCTGGGAATCTGCATTTCTAACAAGTTTCCAGGTGATGTTGATGCTGCTCATCTGGAAATCACACTTTGAGAATTGCTGCCTTAATGCAGCCAGCCATTAGTTAAAATAATATCTTGACTAAAAAGAGTTTATAATGAAGGTTTGATACCCTAGTCCAAAACACAGAATCATGATCCAATCCAGTGCTTTCTAAACTTTAAAAAACCAAGTGCCCTCAAACATACTTCACAGTACTTAAATTAATACAAATGTTACTGGGCACAATGAAGTAAAATACTAAGAAGAGCCTTAAGAATAATAAGTAATCCTATTTGCCTAAGGGAATAATTCAAATAAAAAACCTTATCTATGCCAAAATATTCACTTAACATTACTTATGATCTCAAAAGCTGGAAATCGTACATATGCCAAACAACTGGAAAACAATCATGCAAACTACAGTATACTGAGTAAATGAAATATTATCTGACCATAAAAATATAGAAAGTGAAGCCTATCATGTGTGGAAAAGTGGAGACAAAGTATTTAAATGAAAGAGTAGAACACAAAACTGTTCATAACAGCATGTTTACTGATAAAAAACAGAAGTAATCTCAGTAGACGTAATATTTAAAGTGAAGAGGTATTTAAGACACAGTATTTTTATATGACAGTCAAAGGAAGTCAAAGTATTTTATAAAATATTTTAAAAGTAGTCTTTGGCCTGAGGATTACAGCAACCACCTAACCCATTTGTTTTGATGTTAATGAAGTATTTTTTAAAAATGTTAAAAGTAGAAAAATAATTTAAAAATTTATTTAAAATTCTCAAGATAATACTTCAAAACTGTAACCTGAAGAAAGGAAACAGTCACTTACTTTGGTGGGCACAGCTAGTAAAATTTCTTGAAACAAATATGCAAATAATTGGAACCAAATAATCTAAGACAAGTATTTTGAAAAAAAATCCAATAAAATAGGGAAAATATAGCTGTTGGAAATTTCAACTTTTAAGGTATACAACTTACTGTTTTGATTCATTGTGACAGACTTCCAAGGTTGGGTCATTATAAATAAAGGCAGCTTCTAAATCGTTGATCCTTACTCGGTATATTCTACACTGTTTGCTGTTCAACTTGATTCTATTCAAGTTTGCAACGGTGGGAAATATAGTCAGTTCCACGAATCCCTGCAAAGATAAAGAATAATAACATCATTATAATTAAGATTGGCAGGCTTTAGAATATTTTTATTTCTACTACTTATACTTATTTATACTACTATTTCTACTACACTCCAGAGACAGAATCCCAAATAGCTACATACATGTCAGGGCTCTCTGAGAATCTTCATTTCAAACCCTGTTGTCCTAATAAATGAACAGGCATGAATTATATATACTTTATCTTCTTGATGATTCACATTCACCATTAGTGAAAACTGGACCATCTGCCAGAAAAAAGTATAAGGACTCACTACTCTCAAATATAAGGATTTCTAGACAGGCTGGAACTCAAATAGGGAAGAAGGAAAAAAAGAGCAGAAAGAATCAAAACCAGATTAGTGGGTAAAAAGAACATGGCCTTCCAAGATGGGAATCAAATGGGAAAGATGGGCCAATGGAACATGGCATATATATCCAGCGGTTTTGGACATATGATGGGTAAAAAAACTGGTGTACTCCAGTATGAAATGTGGGAGGTCATGAAATAGTAACATTTCAAGGGCTACAAACTGAACAGGAAAATTTAGAAGCTGCAACAGGAATGGTGAAGATGAAACAGGCAGCAACCACAGAGAGCTCAAGTAGCACAATTCTAACAGTTACTATTTAGTGAGCGCTACTGCACAGCAGACATTATACTAGATACATTCACAAGTTCTCTAAAATCCCACTAATAACTGAAAAAAGTACTACCTTATACTTTTTACAATAAGTCAATGAAATTAAGACTATTAATATAATTAATTAAGTGGAGAACTAACATTCAAACCTATATCCAAAGGATTCCAGTGGAGTCCTACTATACCATGTTTTTTGTACAGGGCTTTAATATGCAAGGATTTTTTTTTTTTTTTTTAATAAAACATTCAGCTGAACTGCCCAAAAGCATAGAGATTCTGCAGCTCTTTTCCCCTCCGCTTCCCAAATAAGAAGAGAGCCACACATCCATAAATTAGACTAACACAGATCTACGTGGTAGCAAATAAGAACAGAAAGAACAGAGGCCAAAATACTGTTAATGAAAGTTCTGTGTTTAAGATATAAACTATTAGCAACTGGCAGGGAAAAGACCAAAATTCTTTTAATTAGCCTCTTAGCAATCCAATGACCAATCTGCATTAACAAGCTTGGATCAGGTGAAAGCAAGCAAGCAGAATCAAAACAACAAAAGTGTACTATAATAGAAAAGATGATGGAAAGTGCTTTCAGTCAATAGTTAGCTTACATGGGTGAGAAAGAAGAACAGGATTCGGTTTTCTCCAGTGAATGGAGCATGTTTCATGAAGACAAGGAAAGCCCAGTCTCCTTGTATCATCAGGTCTCTGACACCACCTAGAGCCCTAACCTCTATCTGCCTGCAACATTCAGACCCATTAACTTCCACAAACCTCCATTGTCAGCCTTGGGCACTGGCATTACTGCCAGCTCTTGGTCATCTAAACTCTCACTTACTCTCTTCTGCTTGCTCCTTGTTTTCCTCCCAACCACTTCATAGCTGACCACCTTCCTATCCTATTCTAAATAACCTCTCCTGTGCCCTTCAACCTTTTCAAAAACTTCTCTACCTTCTAGCCTTAGATAAAATGTCTCCTGAAACCCCTTTGACAAGAAGCTACTTATTCTTTCATTCACTATAAATTAGGAGAGGAGAAAACAGAAAACCTTTTAGTTTCATATGCTACTCTAGACTACTCACAGAATTTAATATAGCGTATGCTGTAAGAGTAAGGGCAGTATTATGTCATTATTAAATGTATGGTTTACAGGGTGCCTGGATGGCTGAGTTGGGTGAGTCTGACTCTAGGGTCGTGAGAGTGAGCCCTGTGTTGGGATTCATTCTCTCTTCCTCTGTCCCTCTCCCTTGCACACTCTATCCTTAAACTAAACTAAACCAAACTAAAAAAAAAAAAAAAAAAAAAGTATGTGTTCTAGAGGCAAACTGTCTCCATTCAAATTCAAGCTCTACCACTCAGTGAGTGAGTGTATGGTCTTGGGTTAATTACCTAGCTCTCAGTGTCTAGTTCCTCATCTGTAAAGCAAGAATAATGATAATACCTATCTTCTGTGGTTTGACAACTGAGCAATACATGGAAAGCACTTAAAATCATACCAGACATCTTTCAGAGCCTAAGTGTCCATCAACTGATGAATGGATCAAGAAGATGTGGTTTTTCTATACAATGGACTACTACATGGCAACGAGAAAGAATGAAATCTGGCCATTTGTAGCAAAAAGGAATGAAACTTTAGGGTGTTATGCTGAGCGAAATAAGTCAGGTAGAGAAGGACAGATACCGTATGTTTGCACATATAGGAGGATTAGGAGGAACTTAATGAAGGACCATGGGGGGGAAGAAGGGGAAAAACAGTGGGGGAGAGGGCGGGAGGCAAACCATGACAGACTCTTGAATGCCGAGAACAAACTGAGGGCAGATGGGGTGGTGGGAGGGGAAGGGGGGGGAGATGTGCATGGAGGAGGGCACTTGTGGGGATGAGCACTGGGTGTTATATGGAAACCAACTTGACAATAAACTATTTAAAAAAAAATAAAAATAAAAATACTTCTCTTAGTTACCAGCTATGTAACCCGGGATAAATTAATCCTCAGTTTTCACAGCTGTAAATGGGCAATAATTTTTATTTTTTAAATAGAATTTTTCTGAGATTGCAGTGGGGATTAAAGGAGATAAAACTGTTTGCCAAAAAAAAAAAAATAAGAACGGTTTTTATTATTCTTTTCTCTTTCTTTTCCTTTATAGTCATTCCATACAGGTCCACCACCCTCTAATCATTTTCATGACTATCTCCCAAATTCCCCAATGTTCACTGAAGGCTCATACGCTCCATTTCTAACCCATCTCTGCCATAACTCTAAGTGATCTGAATGTAGATATACCCGATCCATACAGTAACCTTGCTTCAAACTTCCTTGACTTTATTTCCTACAATCTTCACTTCTATTACAGGACAGCAATCAAGATCACACTCCGAAAGATACATCAACCCTGCTCACAATTACTTCCATGCTGACATTTTAGACTTGCGTGTCCACAATGCCTACCCTTCTGTCCCTCTTGTTACTTCTCCCCCAGTCTTCCTGTTCAACCACATGAAGTCCTGCTGCTCCTGGACCTCCTCCCGTTTCTTATTACAATCCTTTCTGGTATTTTTATGGCTACTTTCCTCTCTATTTAATGCAGATCCTTAATTTCAACCACTCTTCTGCCAACGACCGATTCTCCTGCCCTTCAGCTACATGCAGCTATCTTTCCCTACTCTTCAAAAATCATCCTTCCACTGGTCGCCATACTCTGCAGTATTCTCAAAAATCCTGTCCTATTAACTACCCTATCCTACAATTACAGGATTTTTTTCCCCTGTGCCTATAATCACGTTCAAGTCTCATGTATCATTCTTTAAAATCCTGAGATCTACATCATACTCCAATGAACAAATTTTTGCCCTTGTACTGGAGTTATCTTATATTGATTCTAAACTGACAATCCTTGGAGTCCCAAAACCTTACCATAGTCTAGTAGTCATACTGGAAGTCTTTGGAGGTCAAGTACTAAAGGGGATAACAGCCCAAGTCTATTTCAGAGTAGAACTCATGCTTACTTTCCCAGTCCTAGAAAATATAGCATGTATTTAGTAACCGGCAAATCCCCATACTTGTTCTCTAAGCAATGTAGTGAGAACTACTGTGAAAGGGCTAAGTGGACACCACTAGAGTGTCCATTTCCCTTCCCCAAGATAGTAAATCAAAGCAACTAGACATCCCTTGAGGGACTGCAGAGATTAGTGCCCTCTAATATTTGAAAGATGCTTACTACATCTTCATTTAACTCACTTATTTGGCCAATGCAAAAGTCAAGGTTTTGAAGAATGATGGTGAATCATCACAAATCTGTCAATCAAAACCACAATTATAGATGTAGTAGTTTTACTGCAGCAAATCAGCATAGCTCTTGGTACCCAGTATCATAGCTAATTAGCAAACAAATCCGTTTTTCCCAAAAAATTCTCATCAGAAAAAAAACCCCACACAGGTTGCTTTCAAATCATCAAAATGCCTTCACTGTCACCTAAAAAACTATACCAACTCTCCTGCTCAATCAAAATATAGTCAAAAAGTCCCTCGACTGGGAATCAAGAGCAAAAATGAACTACTGGGACCTCATCAAGATAAAAAGCTTCTTCATGGCAAAGGAAACAATCAATAAAAATAGGCAACAGATGTAATGGGAAAAGATACTTGTAAATGGCATGTTGGATAAAGGGTATCCAAACGTATCCAAAATCTGTAAGGAACTCAACAAACTCCACACCTGAAAAACAAATAATCCAATGAAGAAATGGGCAGATGACATGAATGGACACTTCTCCAAAGACAACATCCCGATGCCCAACGGACACCTGAAACGATGTTCAACATCACTCATCATCAGGGAAATACAAATCAAAACCACACCAAGATACTATCTCATGCCAGTCAGAGTGGCTAAAATGAACAAATCAGGAGACTCTAGATGCTGGCGAGGATGTGGAGAAACGGGCACCCTCCTACACCGTTGGTTGGAATGTAAACTGCTGCAGCCATTCTGGAAAACAGTGTGGAGGTTCCTCAAAAAATTAACAATAGAACTCCCCTAAGACTCAGCAAGAGCCCTGCTAGGAATTTACCCAAGGGATACAGGAGTGCTGATGCATGGGGCACACGTACCTCAGTGTTCACAGCAGCATTCTCAACAATAGCCAAATCATGGAAAGAGCCTAAATGTCCACCAAATGATGAATGGATCAAGATGTGGTTTATCTATGCAATGGAATACTACATGGCAATGAGAAAGAATGAAATCTGATCATTTGTAGCAAAGTGGATGGAACTTGAAGGTGTTATGCTAAGTGAAGTCAGGCAGAGAAAGACAGACACCCTATGTTTTCACTCATATGTGGAACAGGAGAAACTTAACAGAGGACCATAGGGGAGGGGAAGAAGAAAAATAAATAGTTAAAGAGAGGGAGGGAGGCAAACCATAAGAGACCCTTAAATACTGAGAACAAACTTAGGGTTGATGGGGGTGGCGGAGAGGGGAAAAGGGGTGATGGGTATGGAGGAGGGCACTTTTTGGGATGAGTATTGGGTGTTATACGGAAACCAACTTGACAATANTAAGAGAGCCCATAAAGAATTATACTAGTATATTACATGGACAACATTATGCCAACTGGACCTGTTGGGAAAAGAAGAGGAAGTTATCCAAATGTTTTAATAAAAAACATGGATGGCAGAGGATGAAAGTTAAATCCCATTAAAGTTCAGGGGCCTGTCACATTAACAAAGCTTCTATGGTTCCGGTATTCTGAGGCATATAAAAATATTCCTTCCGAATGAAAAATAAGTTGCTTTATTCTGTACTGATCACTAAGGTGGGGAGGAGGAGGAAGGGACACAAAACTTGGTGGTCGTCTTTGAATTGTGGAGGCAATATATGCATTTGGGCTTACTAGACAAACTGTTAGGCTGTCAGCTTTGAGAGGGGTCCAGACCAAGAAAACACTCTGCAGCATGGCCAGACTGTGGTTCAAGCTGCCCTGCTATTTGGGCTTTATGACTCAGCAGATCCTATGGTATTTGAAATGCCCATTGCAGACAGAGATGCTGTACAGACTCTGGCTTTTTCCAATAGAATGACAGTGCAAATTCCTGAGATTTGAAAGGAAGACCACAACCTCTTCTGTCACCAACTATATTCCATTTGCAAAGTAACTCCTGGTTTGCTACTAGACCCTTCAGTAGAAACGCAACACATGACCATGGGATTCCCAAAGACTATGTTACCTGAAATGACCATGATGAAACTGAGTGTAAATATAAAGCTCTGAGAAACAAAACTGGGCATGTGCAGCAGTTTTCTACTTTTAAACAGACAACACATCTGAACCAGGCCCAAGCAGGTTCATAAAGTACAGGCAACAGCATGAGCAGGTGCTCAGAATCCACTAAGACTTCCTCTACTGCTTCTCTACCTCTCCCTCAACTTACACCTCTGGCCTCAAGGAGAGTTCCCTTTGCTCAGTTAATAGAATAGAACAAAGTACAAGCCTGAATTATGAATAAGTGCACGGGATGCTAGGATCAGCTGGAAGTGGATGGAAGCTACCATCAGAATGCCACTGAAGTTGGGGCGCCTGGGTGGCTCAGTCGGTTAGGCATCCAACTTCAGCTTAGGCCACGATCTCGTGGTCTGTGAGTTTGAGCCCCACATCGGGCTCTGTGCTGACAGCTCAGAGCCTGGAGCCTGCTTCAGATTCTGTGTCTCCTTCTCTCTCTGCTACTCCCCAACTCGTGCTCGGTCTTCTGTCTCTTCAAAATAAGTAATTAAAAAAAAAATGCCACTGTCTTCCAAGACAGTGGAAGAAAGTCCTACGTCAGACAGAATGTTAGGAAATATGCCTGGCTATACACTCTTTGCAGAAGTAGAGATGACCTGAAGTATACAATTACACTGATCCATGGGCAACTGCTAATATGCTGGTTAGGAACCTGGAAAGAACAAACTTCTCAGGATTAAAAATAGAAGATTAAAAAGATTAAAAATAGAAGATGTCTATTAATGGATTTCTCAGAACAAGTATAATGTGAAAATATCCATGTTATCACATAAATGACCATCAGAGGGCATCTACAGCAGAAAGGACCCTCAAAAAACAACTGGCAAGATGAAGGAGATGTCAAAGATTCTTTCCCTAGTCACCTGTTCAATATATAAAGTGGTCATGGAGGCAGAATGGAGGCTGTGCACGAACCCAACACGGACTCCCCTACCCCAACACACACACACACCAAGGATGATCTGACTACCACCACTGCTGAGCGCCCACTACCAACAGTAGAGGATCATACTAAGCATCCAATATCGTACTGCAAGGACCAGTCAATCACTTGGTAGGAAAACAACTGCATCAGACAGCTCATATCAAGAACATGATATGCCCTTACAAGAACAGACACATTCTAGATTTTCCTTCCCTAACCACAACATACTTACAGAAAATCTTACATATTACTGTATTATCGCCTACATACCTCCAACTAAGTGTATAGGAAAGTGTGGTGATGGGTTCTAACATACAAATTTACTAGGTTTATCTTGTACCCAACCATCCAGAAGCACTGGCATGATCAACTGCTAAAGGCTTAGTTACAGCACCAACTGAGAGACCTGCAACGGGATGCGGTCTTAACTAGGAGACATCTCTCCATAGATTAGAGTCATCTCTCCACAGCCAAAACGGATCTGAGAACCGAAAGGTAAAAGTTGGAATGACTACTCTCACTATTACATCAAAAAAAAAAAAAACACACACACAAAAAAAACCCACAGAAGGAATTTTTGCTATCTTTGTAACCTTGTATTCATTAGGTATGTGTGGCCAACAGAAAAATGCATCCACCCAGGGCACATAATCATGGTCCCATTAAATTAGAAGCTGAGACTGTCACTTGACCACTCTAGGTTCCTCATGTTATGGAACCAACAAGAGGTAACTATACTGACTAGAATGACTAATCCCAATTATTAAATAGGAACTAAGGTTCTGCTACATAGTAAGGACAACGATTACATATGCAGTCCACAGAGATTCACAGAATGCATGTTAGGGTCACTCAACCAATAGTACTAATCAATGGAAAACTGCAAGAACCCAATAGAGACAGGACAAGCAAGGATGCAGATCCTACAGGAATGAAGGTCTAGGTCAGACCAACAGAAGCGGTGGCAGAAGATAAAGGAAAAATGGAATGAGTGGAAGAATAATGCAGCTGTGTATATCAACTTCAGCCTTGACTCAAGGCTGCTAAAGAAAACAGTGGCTCTCACAATTAAGTTTCACTTTCTCTTACCCATTTTTCTTTCCACTATTTTGTATGAAAGATACTGGTGATAGAGCTGAGCGGCCATATCCTCATGTGAATTCATTAGGTGAGGGACTGGTACTTTTTCTTGTGGGCCACACAGTCTCTGCCACAGGTACTCAACTCTGCCAGTGTAGCTTCAAAGCACTTTAGACAGTATATAAATAAATGGGTGTGGCTGTACTCAAATAAAACCTGTTACAAAAATAGATAGTCGGCCATTGCCAACCTCTGCGATAGTGGATAAGACTTCATTAAGTCCCCTGTGTTGGGAACACAGTAGCTTTTCATCTCAACAAAAAACAAGAAAGGATGGTTCGGGGATAAAATGCGTAGGCTGTTCTAGATATTCGCCTCTTGCCCCTCCTAATCCATTCCACACCCCAGGAGTTGCATTAACTGGGCACCAGCCCTTCAGCTTCTGGTTGGGATGGTCAAACAGGAAGCACAAGGAGAAAATTGTGAGGGGAAGGAAAATGAGCCCATTACATTTATCTCTGCAGGTTCTTTGCTATCCAGCAAAGGGAGGCAGCAGCTTCATTCTTCTACCAAAGGCCACACCTTTGGTATGGTGACTCTTTCTGCCACCTACTATAGGTTCTAGTAACTTCTCCCTTCCTTTGTTCTTTCAGGGTTAGCAGCAGTAACTATCCCTTGTTGTTAACCTCGTGTGCACCACCATCTCTTGGTTTCTCTTAACACTGTTTCTTCTAAATACTCTTTTTACTTCTTTCTCTCAATTAACCTACATGAATATGCTGCTTATTTCCTTTTGGGGCCCTAACCCATACACCATCCAACCAATTTTTCTAGCGGGAAACCCAAAAATCATTCACAACTCCTTCTTAACACTCTTAGCAAAAGTCATCTGCAATTTCTTTCCATCTTTCAATTTGGCAGGGGTGGAGGAGGTGGAGAGGGGAAACAACAGACAGAAAGGAGTTGAAGGTGACTTTTAGATCATCTATAATTAAAAAATGGGGGTGCCTGGGTGACTCAATCAGTTAAGCATCCGACTTCGGCTCAGGTCATGATATCACGGCTTGTGAGTCTGAGCCCTAAACTCGCTGTGCTGACAGCAGGGAGCCTGGAGCCTGCTTTGGATTCTGGGTCTGTCTGTCTCTCTCTCAAAACTAATTATTAAAAAAAATTTTAATCAATCACTGGCTAACTTTACACCCTGAAAAAAGTTACTTAGTCTGCAGTCTTTCAGCTGCTTTAATTATAAAATAAGATTAAAAGAGTATCTATTTCATGGGGTTATTGTGAAGATTAAGTGAGGTCATACACATTAAGAAAGGTCATACATAGTATATACTCAATAAATGTTCACTGTAATTCAGTCAACCGTATCAACTTTATTTCTATACACTTTCACTGTTGTCATCTTCCTTTAGGGCTTAAACTCCCTAATTCTCCTATCTTCCCTACCAATCCATATAACACAACACACCTAAAGTATCCTTCCATGAAGCACAAGGTAAACACAGGTTTGAACTGCACAGGCCCACTTATATGTGGATTTTGTCCTGTTAAATACAATTCAGTGCTATAAATACATTTTCTCTTCCTTATGATTTTCTTAACACATTCTTTCTCCATCTTACTTATCATAAAAATATAGTATATAATAAGCATATCAAAGATGTATTAATCGATTTCATGTTATTGATAACATTTCTGGTCAACAATAGGATATCAGTAGTTAAGTTTTTGAAAAGTCAAAAGTTATACCTATAGTTTTGAATGTGCAGGGGGTCGGGACTCCAACCCCTATATTATGCAAGGGTCATCGGTAATCATACATAAGGAATACTGATGGAGAAATTTCTTAAATGAGGAGATGGGACTTAATGAACCTTTAAGGGGTCTATGATTCCTATGAAGAGGTTCCATTTTTTTGCCTATATAGCTCATCTTAAGTAAACATATGAATACATGGGTAACAGTTTCCAGGGGAAATTCATGCCATCAGATACCTCTAAACAGCTGATTTTGTCTATTTATTATGAGTTCCCCCCAAATTAAGTCCTTAAGTAGCCAAACATTTCCATATGCCAAGGATATATATGTAATCTATACATAGCCAAGGGGTGGGGTAGTGTTTACTAGATTGCAAACACCTTACCTACAACTTTAAAAAGCAATCCACCTAAACGAGGCCAAGAATTATAAAACAAAACTGGCCTGTTAGCAGCCAAGTCAAGTCAATGAGACCACTAACCTTAATTTTTTTTTCACATTAAGAAATTTCACTATGGGCTTATTCTTGTTTCTTTCACAATTCTAAAATGCTTAATATGGACTTTCACACTCCACAACTGATTAAATGGAATAAAATGTTAACAGGAGGGAGGGGCGGGGGGGAAGAAAGAAAAAAGGGAGAATTGAGGAGGCAGCCAGTGTCACATCAAGGCAATGCGCCTAGAGTCATACATATCGGAATCCCAAATCTTACCTATTCTTGAAACAGTTATCTGGAAGTGAAAGTTTCTAAATACTGTCAAGGTGACCTGTTACTGCTTATAATTGTTGAAAATATACTCACCACAACCGACTTTCTCTGGAAGTTTATGTTGTTGATGCAGACGACCTGATGGGTTGTATATTAAAAAAAAAAAAAGTACTTTTATTATTAAATGAAAGCATAATTCTATTCTATTCTATACGTGAGGAATAAGCAGCTCATGATACTTAATCTTTCACTTTAAAATCCTGCACACTAAGGTAATTGCATTTTTTAAACTGAGCAGAACCAATGGAAAAAGATTTCTCCGGGGAAAAAAACGCTACCTACTTTTAAAAAAACACAATCAGGCCCCAGGGTGGCTCAGTCTGTTAAGCGTCAGACTCCTGATTTCAGTTCAGGTCACGATCTCACTGTAAGACTGAGCCCCACCGTGGGGCTCTGTGCTGACAGCGCTGGGCCTACGTGGGATTCTCGCTCTCTCTCTTTCTCTCTCTCTCTCTCCCCCCACTCTACCTCTCCCTCTCACCCTGCTCATGTTCTCTCTCTCAAAATAAACACTTAAAAAATACATTAAAAAAAAAGAAAAATACCTATTAACCTGCAAGGGGTAATCTGTTGAATAACACTCATTCAAAACCATACACGATGCCCTACAAACACCATTTCCATCACAGTGAGTGGGTTCTAACGTCCTACTAGCTTTTCCAGGCTCACAAAGGCAGCTTCAAGCATCACAAAGTATGATCAATAGGAACAAAAGCTAGAAGAGGGAAGGAAGATGGGAAAATACTTATAATTTATACGGCCTTGGGCTTTCAAAGCCCTTGTCTCCCTTCTTCCTGTTCATTCTGGCGGGCTCTAAACCAGTTGGCGGCATGAAGCGCTCGCACCGAGCTCGGCTTCCCGGTTTCCCGGGGGATGCGGGGGATCACCGGCCTCCGGCGCCTCCCACTCCTCGCTCCGCCACGCTCCCGACAGTCATGCCCAGCGGCCGGGGCTGCTCCGGCGCCCACCCCCGGCCCCGGCCCCGCTGCCGCCGCCTCAAACTCGCTCCGCCGAGTCGGCTCCTTTCAGCCGCTTCTGCAGAGCTGGTCACGAAGATGCTCTTCTCAGCAGCCGCTCAAAGCCACCGTCAGCCGACATCTTGCCTGTCACCTCTAACCTCTGGCGTCAGCGGAAGTGGAACGGCGGCGCGGGCGGGAGCCGGAAGTTTTGGGCCAGGGGGCGGGGCTTGCGCGATAACTTTGAGGGGCTTGCGTTTGCGTTACCACGGGTGTGCGGTGGGAGAGAACGGTTGAAAATTTCGGGACTAGGCCACAAATACATAGTGGTTTGCGAAGAACGGGACAGGGGTTGGTGGGGGTGTTAGTAACCAGGGATACAGGAAACCAGGAGTGGGGCGGGGGGTGTCTTGCTGGTTTGCTGTGTTAACAAGATACCATGAACTCACTGGGCCCCGGTGATTTAAGCTGGAAAACACGTAATTAGACCCCAGGTAGTCTAACTTAAACCCGAGAGTCCTCACTAGGTACTGCGGCCTCAGTACTTTAAAAAGCAAAAACAATTCACACCGATACAAAACATTTATTGAAAAGACAAGAATTTTGAAGCCATTGGTAACTTGCAGTTCATGTACAAGAGAACAGAACAATTGTAAATTCCATTAACAGTTAAATCTCAGGTAATTGAGGATTAATAATTTTTTTTAACCTGGAATCAGATTTAACTTTGGCCTAACCCCTCAAACTGACCTGGTGACAAGTTTATTAGCTAAGGAAAAATTAATTTGAACTTAGGTCTAAATGAATACAAATTAGGAAATAAAACTATAAAGCAACTTTTATCTAGCATTCCAAAACCAACTAGAAATTACCTGTAGTTTTCCAGTATTAGCTGTGTCAGTTTTACCCATTATAGAATATAAACTGCTCTATTAGTAATCTTCACATAAGATTGAGGATCAAGTCAGTTTCATCCCAAAGTGCATGTCTACACCAGCCAGGCAACACAGGAGCTATTACCAAGCCAATTTCATCAGTGCAATTTAGATAACAGAACATCTAGCGACACCCTGTTTTCATGGAATGTTGAAAGTAGAGGCGAAATCACTTGAGAAATGACATTTAAGTGAATAAATAATTTCTCTTCTAGGTAACTATTACTATTTAGCTCTTTGAAAAAGCCTTTAAATTTGTTAATGATTAGAAAATCAAATCCTAATGAAAGAAATGCAATTTCAAATATAAAAAATGCAAAACTCTTTTTCTATAAATAAAATATGTAGACTCTAGAGGTATTCTAAATCTAGTAAACACCACTTCCTTTTGTCCTTTACACTGTATTCATAACGCAAACATAACTTGAAAGATATAGAAATGCCCAACTACATTTAAGGGGAAAAAAGAGCAGTAGTTGCAAACCGCTTAGAGATGAGGAGAAAAATGCCTCAAGGCAGTGTGTTTTTTAAAGTCTGGAATACAAATACATGAAAGAATCTTTTTCTTATATCCATCAACTTTATGAAGGAACTTTAGTCCCAAAGACTGTTGTTCTTTTAAGTGGGTCTTCTCGAGTTATAAACTTTAACACCATTTTGTATTGAAGAGCGAGAGTATTTAGTGAGTAATGTACCTATGGTTTGCTTCTCTCCACACAAATCTCTGTAGGAACAATAAAAAAAAAAAAAAAAGTGAATAGCATGAATGTGCTGGGGAACATAATATTCACAGTGCTAGTTATCTCTCTCTTTCTTGTCTAAATTCATCTTTCCAGCAAGCATAAGGATGTGTTTGTGGGAGAAATAGGGTAGGGAGTGGTTACTCAGCCTTACTTGAACTAGGTACATTACATGTATTATCTCGTTTGACCTTCACAGAAAGAGTAAAAGTAATTTATAATTTAACCCCACATTAGATATGAGGAAATTAGCTCAGGTAGCAAAGGATGGAATCAAATTTTGCTGCCAGTCTCCATGCCTCCTGAGTCCCTTTTTTGCCCCATTCTATCACACGGCCTCTAAATTAGAAATACAAGCCATGGGATAGAGGAAGGTCTAGACACAGAGACCCTGGATCACAGGCTACCTGTGTGTGCTTGCCTAGGTTACCTACCCTCCCTCAACCTTAGCTTCCTTTTCTGTACCTCAAAGAGAAGGCTATGAATGGAACAAAATAACATGAACTGGAGAAGGGAGCAAGGGCAAGATCATACAGGGCCTTAAAGAACATGGAAAGCAATCGTGATTTAATCCTAAGGATAAAGGGAAGCCCCTAGGAGGGTTTTAATGAATGGAAAAGCAGAATGTGATCTGGATTATAAAGAATGGAGGCAATGAGTTGATTATGGAAGCTGAATGATGACTACATGGAGGGTTCCTTATATTATCACTTTTGAATGTTTTCTAAAATAAAAAGTTTGAAAAGGAGGAGAGGGGAAGAGGAAAAAGTAGAAGTAGGGAGACCAATTCAGAAGCAGGTACTAGATGACCCATTAGGATTTGCTCATAGTTTAAACCAGGCGGTGAGAGAAGAAAAAGACAACCGGACTTCTCGCTTGAGTAACCGGACAAACGGTAGTGCTGTTGACTGAGATGTGGAAGACGGGGTTAGGACAAGGGGCAGCCACTGCTCTGTTGTTAGCATGTCAGGTTAAAATTCCTCTTAGATATCCACGTAGAAATGTTCGTTAGGCAGCTAGATAAGAGAAACTAGAGCTCAGGGAAAAGATCAAGTGTGAAGATAAAAATTAGTAGGTCTTTAAATTTAAATTCAGGCGAGGGCGCCTGGGTGGCTCAATTGGTCAAGTGTATGACTTCGGCTCAGGTCATGATCTCACGGTTCATAAGCTCAAGCCCTGCCTCGGGCTCTGTGCTGACAGCTCAGAGTCTGGAGCCCGCTTCAGATTCTGTGTCTCCCCTTCTCTCTGTGCCCCTCTCCGACTCATGCTCAGTCTCTCTTGCTCTCAAAAATAAATAAAAATTAAAAAATTAAATAAATTTAAATTCAGGCCTAGATGACGGCACCAAGGAAAAAACATAAACAGAAGAGAAGCTGGTCACGAATGGAGTCCTAGAACGCTCCATCTAAAGATTGGGAAGAACAGGGAGACATCAGCAAAAGACACAGAAAAGGAGCTACCTTGGGAGAGAAGGGAAAAAAAAAACAGTGTGTTTCAAGTAGAAAGTGATCTACAGTGTGAAACAGTGCTAACAGGCCAAGTGAACAAGATAACTGACCACTGAATGTAGAAAAATGGATGTCAGCGGGTTAAGATCCCACCGGCTTAAGGAAAATGGGAGACGAAGTAATATAAATAGTACTTTTAAAAGGAGTTTCTTGTGAAGGAGAGCAGAGGGCAGAGAGTCCGGTAGGTGGTGGTTGTTTTTTAAGATGAGCGGTACCACAGCATACCACATATCGGTGGGAATAATCCAGCAGGTAAGGAGACATGAATAGCACAAGGGAGAAAAAGATAACTAGAGGATATACCTCTATGTAAGGCCCGAGGGATGGATCCAGTGCAGAAGGAGGATTGGCCTTAGGGGCGGGGCCGGTTCACGCACTGTATAGGAGGGACTGCAGAGGAAGCGTATGTGGACACAACACACGGAGGCTGGCGGGTTTGGCAGTAGGAAAGAAGTTGTCCTTGTGTTTTCTCATCTGTTTCTATTCTCTCAAGAAATGAGGTCACAAGCTGAGGGTGCAGAGGAAAAAGGAGGTACTGATCATGCAAAAAGCAAAACTATGAAAAGTGAGCTCCAAGGGTAGAAAAATCTCCTCTTACTACTCTGTGAAGTACCACTTAGGCTCTTAAGTAAGACTGGCAACTTCCATTGTGTCTTTTTCTCCAGGAAATTTCACCTGCCCAGGTGGAGGCATAGAGTAAGGAGAGGGTTGAGTTTGATCTTTACAGATTTTTGCCAGACAGGTATGACAAGAGGGAGAGAGGGGGCGATAGGAGCGAAGCATACACAGTAGAAGCTAGAGATCCTGACCAGGAAATCCAACCTGGGGAAAGAGAGGAGAGGACATGAGAGGTAAGAAGTAAGGAGGTGGTAATGTCAGTGCATTTGAGGTTCTTTAAACAGTGACTAAAGAGCTAATTCATTCTTCTGGAATCTGGTATCTACCAAAATGTTAAAGCAAAGCAGCAGGAAAGACAGGAGGTGCCATAGCAGGGTATGTAGCCTTTTTGGTCATCGAAGAGCTGCAGTTTTGCAGGGAGGAGGGCAGAGACATGGTTTTAGAGGCAGTAGGGGGAAAAAGACAAACATTCTCCAAGACCAGGAACAGAAGTTGTGGAGAATGACAGGGAAGATGGCCACCAACTTGAGAAAGTTTTGAAGGAAGCTGTGCCCCCAGGGAAAACTCAAAAAAAAAAAAAAAAAAA